>NC_133620.1:198386346-198464892 GCF_048593235.1 Sminthopsis crassicaudata | reverse complement strand
AACATCCCTGACACTCCATATCAATAACTTTTTTCAATTCCAAAAAATAACAACTAAAATTAAAGGATACTTTCCGGTTTACAAGGAGCTTTACCCATATTTACTCATTTGCTCAAGACAACTCTAAAGTAGATGATTTTATTATTTCTATTTTGTAAATGAGGAAATTGAGGTTGAGGGCAATTAAGTGCTTTTTCTAGGGTGACTCACAAGATTTGAACTCCAGTCTGATCCCAAGACCAATATTCTCCACTCTACCATCTGGCTATCTAGAAGTTACCCATAACTATGCCATAACTATGGCACCTCCCAAAATCCTGTACTCAGAAGATGTCAGGTTACAATTTCTTTTCCTTTCATCTGACTCCTTTATCTTACTACCACCACCTCTAACCCCTCTCTATCTTCTTATCCTTCCTTCTGTTATCTCTGCTCTGGTCTTGGTCTCCTATTTACACAGAATTGACACTATAGTTGATATCATAGGGTCCCTCTGACTCCCCTGCCCTGCTGTCACACACACTACATCAATCCTCAACTACAGACTACCAGTTGGGCATTGATAGAGAAAAAAAGACACTTTCACTTAAAGTCTTCTACTCTTTTAGTGTCAAAAAACTAGAAGTGGGAGTCACTTAAGAATCTCTATGGGGGGGGGTGCAGCTAGGTGGCACAGTGAAGTCAGGAGGACCTAAGTTCAAATGTGACCTCAGATACTTAACACTTCTGTTAGTTGTATGACCTGGGCAAGTCACTTAACCCCAATAGCCTCAGCAAAAAAAAAAAAAAAAAAAAAATCATCTCTAAGGGCCACATTTTGACTTTGAAATTACATATTATATATTATCTATGCTTTATAATATTTTCATCTATTTTGTTAACTATTTCTCAATTACATTTTATTCTGGTTCAGGTTGCACTCAGGAATCTTGTTTGATACTTCTATTCTCAAAAATATCTTACACAGAGTCCAAAGAATTTCCTATTCAAACAATCACCAAAGAAGCATTTATTATACACATGCTATGTGCCAGGCCCTGTGCTAAGTACTATTAATGTCAAGGTTTTCAGAGGCTCAGAGTTGGAAGGAACCTCAGAAACTATTCATTACAACCGGTACCTGAACAGGCACTCTCTCTACAATCTACGTCTTTGCATGAAGACCTCTAATGAGAGGGAACCCACTTATAACTGTATTAGCTTCTACTTCACATAGCAGCATCTTTTCCACAAGAGTAGCATGGTCAAATACTTTGGGCCATATCAAGGAAACTGCATCTAAAGCATTCCCAAAATCTATTTGTTTCATGATCCTGACAAAAAGGAAATTAGATTAGTCTGGCAGGACCTGTTCCTGATGGAGCCATATTGGCTGTTTGTGATCACGGATTCTTTTTTTATAGGTTCATCAGCCATGCCTTTAATAATACATTATAAGAATCTGCCAGGAATTGAAGCAAAAGCTCACTGGCTCATAGCTTACAGATTCTACCTCTTCTCTGTTTTGAAAACCAGGACATATCCTTTTTTCTGGCTCTGTTATACTCCTCCCAATGTTCTCCAGGATAGAGTGATAGCCTTAGCACTATCTCCAAATGCTGCCATTATAGGTGCTGCTGCACTAATTGTACCTGGCTCCAAAACAACAGAGCCTTTTAGGTGAAATGAGAGCAGAAGCAGAAAACTAGTCTTACTATCTTCATTGGAAAAAGAAACAAAATTTAAAAAAACATATTGCCCAGACTACAACAAATGCTACTTTATATATATTATATGTGTGTGTGTGTGTGTATACATATACATATATATATATATATATATATATATATATATATATAGAGAGAGAGAGAGAGAGAGAGAGAGAGAGAGAGAGAGAGAGAGAGAGAGAGAAAGAGAGAGTATGTGTATATAAACATACAATATACATGCATACATATATTTTAATCAATTTTGTATAGAGGATACAGTCTATATATACATGTATACATAATGTGTATGCATAGTTCTAAGTTATAGATAAGTTTCAATTTATGTAAATGGAACTAGTTCCCACACCAGGAAATCCCCACACCAACAAAATTGGAAGTTTTTTGCATATTCATGCATTCATACACATCCATATACTGATTCGTCTATGTAATCAAAACAGACACTATAAGTAGACAATGAACTGAGCCCAGAGTTGAATAAGAAGTCACTGGGCTATGTGACATTTGCCAAATTATACAGTACTTTACAATGATCTCAAGATGCTCATTAATGTAAAAGCCATCTCTTTAATGTCAACATTATTCAAGTGATGCTATATGATTGCAACTCACTGAAACGCCATGATCTTGTAAGATCACTGCCAAAGGTTTCATTGCCAAAAGCAATGGAAAGATGTTTGGCTGGCAGCAGCATGTTACTGATGACTTATATACCTTAGAAGTAATGTAAAAGACATTACGGATGACATGAAGAATGAAGGTCACTGACCACAGAGTCATAGTGAAAGCTCAGGGATCAATAGTTCAGATGCTAGTGCAGCACTCCTTAGTCGTTAAAAGAAATAGAAGGTCACTGATTCTGTGAATCCCTCATGGAGAATTTATGGAAAGACAGAACTCAAGAGATATTAGGATTTGCTTAAGTGAAAGGATCATCTACATTAGCAAAAACAAGAAAATACATTCATCAACATAGCTCTCCATTGCGTGAAAATTTAATCTTGGGCCTGCCACCTCCTAGCTGTGTGATGCTTAAATAAGTACCTAGAACTTTCTGGGCTGTTTCCTTATCTCTAAAATTAGAGGACTGGATTAGGTGATTTAACATTTTATGATTTAATAAACTAGTGAAAAATTTATGAGATAAGAAATAGAGATCAAAGCCTGAATTTGGGTTGTTCTTTTATTTCTACCTGATTTTTTTCTTTTTTCTCTAGCTACTTTAGATAGTAAATCAATTTGGGTTTCTTTCCCATTATGACTTCACCTGTTATTTAGCTTACATGCCACTTATTCCCTAAAGTACTTTGTGATTATTTGTTTATGGCTACTTGCAACCCTAAAAGAGATCATCACCTTACCCCATTTTGCCAAGTAACATGGGTGTATACATTGAGTCAGCAGATTAGGAATCTGATTTCTGAAGCCTCAAGCTTTTGCATAGCACTAAAACATTACAGTCAAATATGATGGCTGGGAGCTAATATGACATAAGAGAAAGAATACTAGAGTCAGGAGACCTCACTTATATCTTAGTTCCAACACTTAGGTTGCTGTGTCACTTTTGGTAGTCATTTAATCCCTCTGAGCGAGTTTTCTCATCCATAAATTGAGGAGTTTGTATGAACTGTTAAAGTAAGCAGTTCAGGAGGATGCTATATACACAAAAAACAATGTAAATAGAACACTAAATTGAAGCTTTTACACTGAGTAAAAATACTGACCAATGTAAGTCCTGGACAAAGAGATGAGGAAGCACTCTTATTAGAAGTTGGGAAAGTAAGGAACAAAATGTTCCTTACACAGTCATAGAGATTCAAACTGTTGATTTTCCTTGAGTTTTTTTTTTTTTTTTTTTTTTTTTTGAGGAGGGGAGGGTGGGTTGGGAACAGGTGATACCTAGTAGAATATTATTTGCTTCAAAGCAATGGTCATCTCATTTTTGCATTTGTATTCTCAGAAGCAGCACAGCCCAAAAGTTAGAGAGCAGGCTTCAAAGACCTAGGTTCAAGTCTTACCTTTGACTTTCACATGCTACAGTGCCTTCTGGCAAATCATTTAAACTCTCAGGGCTCTCTGAAGTTCTTTAGGACTCAATTTGCAGAGAATGTACCTGAATTGGTAATAATAGCTAAAAATGACAGCTAATATTTACATAGCACTAATTATGTTTAAATACTATTCAACTGTTAATTCATTTAATTCTCAAATAATCCTAAAATGCAGACCTTATTATCTCCATTTTATAGGTAAGAAAACTGAGTCAAGTAGAGATTACCTGAACTGCCAAGGCCACCTGCTAGTAAATTTTAAGATTGGATTTGAATTCAGATCCAGAGTTCTACCCACTAGCTGAGTTTCCTCATGTAATCCTAGTCACTTAATATCTGACCTATAGTAGGTAGGTCACTGACTGATAGCTGAAAATGGTGGGAATGTAAAAATGAAGCACATCAATGAATCATTTTAAATAAAAGAAAATAACAAAGAGACTCCTCCCCCTCCCCCCCAATCCTCAACTCCAGAAGTGGAAGTTGCACTGACGGATTTCTGAAGTCCCTTTCAACTCTGAGTCTGTGGAAAGAAGTTGGCATTCTTTGATACAGCTGAGCCTATCTGTGTGTTCTCAAGTCTCTTTAAAAGAGACACGTTTCACCTTCATGGTTTTCCCCAGCCACCCCACCTGTACATGAAAGCCACAAAATAATTTTGTATTCTGTCATGAATACATTTTTTGGTACAAATGCCAATCTACTAAATCTAAAGGCTTCTGTGGAGCTCAGTAACAAAAGATGCCCCAAGACTTCAAGTTACACCCACCAGACAAACAAAGAAAATCTCAGAAATAGGGAAAAAAAGCTAGAAAAGTCTATTCCCCTATTTTTAGTCCATTTCTCAGCATGAAAACAGATGAAAGGCAACAAATTGCAGGGAAGTCATGAATGATTTATAAATGGGCTAACAATCCTATAATCAAATGAGAACTAAAAAAAAAAAAAAAAAAAAAAAAAAAATTAAAAAAAAAAAACAAACAAACCCCAACAAAACAAAACATGTGCTTGAGAAGGCATGTTTTACTGGGGCAAAAAACCTAACAATACCGAACACATTCTGGCCAATAGAACACTCTTGTATTTATACAAATAAAAGTGTTGCCTTTTTAGCCAGGGCCCTGAGCACAGAAACAGAATCATCCACAGTTCTTTCTTGGCCCAACCTTCTCTGATTTTTTTGTCATAAAGTCTATTCTTAGGAATGAAAATATGAAAATTCTCTAAATTCACTATGTTCAAGGGTTTAAAATAAGTTAAATCTTGCAATAGGAAGAGTCCACTCTTTAGTGCTTCCAACAAAGATAAGGCATAGCTTTCCTATCAGGAAATAAATTTTAGGCAGAACAAGAAAAATTTAAGAGCTTTATGACATAACCAATGCATAAACAAATTGTATCAGATCTTTCCCAGACCCAAGAAGAAAATTGAGGTGTGAAAACTTATTTTTAAAAATCTTATTAATATTGAAAGCCACCTTATCTATGTATTTCTACTGAATAAGTCATGAAGAACAATGGATGGGCTGCTGATATATTAAAAAAAAATTTTACTTGAGGGTTTCTGTGAATATCAAAATGTGAGGACAAAAATGACATGATATCATCAGAATCCAGAGATTAAATTTTTCCTCCAATTCACTGAACCTCATTTCTTACACACTTATAACCATTTAATAAAGGCAAGGAACTAGCAGGAAAAGAGAAATAAACTCCATTGTTAATCTGGAAAGCTTTGCCTTAACAAAAAGCACATTGTTTTCCCAATTCCCCTCCACATCCCTCAAAAAAACCTAAAAACAAGATAACCAACATGCTTAGAGTCACACAGCTAGTTATTAGGTAGTAAGATGTGAAGCAAAGAGTGTAGAACTTGGGAATTTGGGGAAAATTAGGTTCAAATCCCAGTTCTGATATTTAGTAGTTATGTGACCCTGGGAAAATTAATTTAACCATGATAATAAGCCTGTTTCTTCAGCTAAATGGGATGTAAAATGGGGCTAACAATACTTGCATTAATTGCCTCACAGGGTTATTGTACTATCCACCGAAAGTACTTATAAGTGCTGGTAAAGTGTAAGTTATTAATGTTAATAGTTTAGGCTGGAAACAAATGAAGTCTCCTAATCCCTTATGTATCATGTCTAAAACATTCTAAAATTCTACATGAACACACATGGAATTGGAGCAAAGGAGGATAAGATCTTTTTCCCATAGGTATATTTGTCTAATCCAATTCCAAAGTGTGCCTAGGGAGATCGAAAAAACCCAACTCATCTATCATGGTGAACTCAATCAGTGCTACTCACTGACCGCAGTGCAGATGTCTGGCTTTTATTTGTTTTTTTCATCTGTTTGTTTGGGGGGACAGGATAGAGGGGAGAAGGCAGCAAATGGGTTTAATATTTTTTGGATTAAGTAAGTTATTAAAAAAAAACCCTACAAATTTCACTAGATGTTATTTTATGGAGTACTTGAGCTAGAAAAAACCTCAGATCATTTAATTCAAGGCCTGAAATAGTCTTAGATGGATCTAATGAAAAACCAGATGCTGAAATGTTTAAAAAAAAAAAAGTCAAAATATAAATTTAAAAAATAACATAAATAAAAATAAATCTTTTTTTTTTTTTTTAAAGCAGCAGCTTTTGCTATGGTTTTCATGAGAGAGAAATCCAAACTAATATGATGTAGTCAGATGATTGCATTGTGAATAAGACTAGAATGGTAGAGGAACTTTCTCTAGTGAAAGTCCCTGCTCACCTCCCCAAACTCAAAAGAAATCAAGCCTTTAGAAAATGACATGCATTTGATGTTGTCCATGTGTCTCTTATATGCAAAAGTTGTATTCATAGGTAGCTGTTGCATTTCCTCTTCCCCTTTGGGGAATTTCAATGTCATGAATCAAGAGGCCATGCAGTCCAATATCACTGGAATTGTCTGAAGAGGGATCTGAATCCAGGTCTATGTTCTACCTCATGCTGTCTTTTATTTCCCTTTCCTCTTCTCCATTCTTCCTAAAGTTACTGGCTCTTTTTCTTTCTAGCCTCTGCTGTTCTTTGTGCCTCCCCAGTTGCAGCTGCAGCAAAGGTACTATCCTGCTACTGTGAGAAAATTACAAAGCAGGTGCTTCTCTGAAATATAAAGCAGTTTTCCTTCAATCCTTTGAGTGTCCAAAGATGCTACTATTATCAGTATGTGAACTCCTGTCTTTCCCAAGGGTATCTGGGGGGGAGGGAGAGGAAGCTTACACCTTATTCAGTTTCTAGTTTTTACTACTAAAAATAAAAAGACTGAGAAAATATCACAAGGAATGTCTACTTGCTTGAGGACAGCAGGAAAGGAAAGAAGTTTGAGAATTTTGTGTTTCATGGTGAGTCACATAAGGAAAGAAATTGGTCATGTAATTTTGAATGCAGCTTTTGTGCACCTGGGTTTTTTCCTGAGTAAAAGAAGGATAATACTTGTCCCATCTACCACCCAGGATTGTTATGAGGAAACTGCTTTGTAAGTCTTAGTCTTATATATAAAAAAGTACAGGGGTGAAAGCCATGAAGACCTATCTTCAAATCCAGCTTTTAACTTCTCTATGGTGCAGGTCCAAATCCCTAAAACTTAATTAAGTCAGAAATGGGTTTTGCTTTGCATTAACAGAGGGAGTTTCCACTTCAGGAATTCATTATGAGATAAAAGTACAGATTATAATTCTTATTAACAAATTCTGAATGAAGTTTTCTTCATCTACAAGACATTAAACAGCATATCTAATGCTGGGAACCCCTCTTGCTCTAAAATCCTGATTACTAAGAAACACTGTTGGAAACAATGGTGGTAGAAGAAAAAGAAACTGGAAAGTCAATCCCTGGAACTCTCAGGAAAAAAATAAATGGTGTGGGAAAATGTCTCTAAGGTTTACAGTAGCAAGAGTTCCAGCCCCTTTTGATTTCTCATTCTTCACTTTTTAAACATTTTTCACTGCCCTTATTAACTCTATACTGATAGCACGAGCTCCCCAACATACTGAAATCCCTACCATAAGACATTCTTACTTTTTTGGTCAGAGGAAGGACATTAGGGCTATAGAAAAGTAGAAGGAAAGGTGTATGGAGGATATTTTCTTGGAATGTCCCAAAGTATAACTCTAAATATATATTTTTAAGAAAAACATTAGACCCAATGGTTAGTTCCCACAGTAATACTGCACATAATACTATTCTTCAAAAAAACCTTTGATTTCTCTTACATTCACTAGAATGGAAAAATTGGCCAAAATATTAAAGTGAAAACAAAAAAGATCCAACACTGGCAGAGCTGTGGGGAAAGTAGGCACTCAATCTAATCCACTCTCATCATTCATGGTAGTTACATGCTATAAAATCACCATAGATAGTGAATTAGACAACACTGAAACTCTACTCCTAGGAAAAATAGCAGGTTAGGCCTCTGTGAGCTTCTGGTCATGGCATTTACTTTAGCACTTTCCAGAGAAAGCTCCATAGGGATCACAGAATTTTCCCTTCCTTTTTCTGGCCATACTGTATTGTAAGATTGTTAACACTGAACTCATGGGCCAATATTATTATAACTCATGGCTGAATGAAGGTTACTTAACCCATGAATTTTCTCCATAAGGCAGATCACAGCTTTCTTGTGCTCAGAAACACAAGACAGTACTTCAACACTTCACTTTGAGGGGCCATTTTATATAGCATAATCATCTACAAGAAGTACAAAAATGTAAAAAACATGGCACTAAAGTGACTAAAGAAATTGCCTTCATATTGATGAAAAATAATCTTATTGTTTACAACAGAATAGCAGAAACAAGCAAGGCAGAGAATTGCTTTATTCAATCTTAGCAGGAAATGTGGGCATTAGATATTTGTTGTTGCTCTGCACATCACAAGAACTGATTTTGGGATTACAAATTTTTTTAGCAAGTAGAAACAAATTCACAAATACAGAATTCACTATTAATATGGATTAACTGTATATTACCAGTGGAATTTTACAGTGGTGTAAATATTTTGGAAAGCAATATAGCGAGATATAACACCATAGAAGTGATCACACCTTTTGAATTATCAAATACATAACCTTATTTGTCCTCATTCTGTACATAATAGAAATAAATTGCAAAAATCTATGACCACTCCCTCGAGTAATGCAATCCACCACCTTTTCATACCATAGTAGACTGATTCTAAGAGCTGCTCTGATTTAACACATTTCTAACTGAGTAGTCAAGCCTCTGATAATGAACTTCCTCAATCTTAGTTGTAAGACCACAGAAATCCAGACCAAAGCCAGGTTTAAAATTGAAACTTTTTCAGCTTGGTAGACCCTGCCAGAGGTTACAGTTATACAGAACAAAAGAATAAAATACTTGATTTAAAATCAAAAGATATGGCTCCCACTCCCAGCTCTGCTACTTATAAGTCACAGAACCAGAAATATATCATTTGAAAGCCTCCCTCTTTTCAGGGGCAAAACAGGGATAATAATATATGACTGACTTCAGAGGGGTTTTGTTAACTGACTATGTGCCAGGCACTAAGGATACAAAGACAAGATGAGGGTAACAGCTAACAACAGCAAAAAGTAAACACTCCTGAGAGATGTTGTAGAGGTACAAAAGCCAAGATCTGACAACTAACAAGTGACAAGGGAGCCCAGATGACTGGAAGAATGATGCTGACTTCAACAGAAATCGGCACAAATTTGACCTAATATTTGAAGAACCTAGATCCTTACCCACACCACAAAGAGGCTAATCATCAGAGCAGGTCTTTTGTACAACACAAACACCTATGGGAAAATATTTTTTTTTATTTTCCAAAGAGCCAACTCAGAAATATATTTTTGAAACACAGTTTTTTGTAAGTAGGAGCCTTCCTGCAAATGTTCCAAATGCCAATGTTCCCACTCTGCATAAGTCAGTAGTCAGCTCTCTAATGGAATGATGCTACTGAAACACTCACTAGGGGAAGGTATGGGGGAAGAGCAGATCTAAAAGCCAAGGTGTCTGGATTCCTACCGTTTTCCACTACAGTTCTTGTCATTCAGCCCACCAACCTTGCTCAGAGCAGACCAGGCTGTGAGAGCAACATAAGGCAAGGAAGCAGCTTCAGTGTGAGTGAGAGACTTGGGCTTAAGAGATACCTATACATGAAGATAAAAATGTCAGGAACAAGCAATTACTTATGTGTTCACACCAAAATAAATTAAGAAAGCTTACTTTTAAGCTTATTTATTCATTTATAGAGAACTCCTATGATTGAATGATGAGGAAAATTCCCCTATTAATTAATGCAAGCCAGCACTTTCTCTACAAATGATAATTTTAAAGAGGTGCCTAGAACACTGAAAAGTCACACAGTCAAGATGTGTTTGGGGCAGGACTTGAGGCTTCCCAACTCCAAAAGCAAAGCCGCACAAATTGTCATATATGATTATATAGCCTTTGTCACTGAAGGTTTAGTTAAGAGGTCTTTCAAAGACAAATGAGTAGATCTACCTCAGATAGGTTCCATGAGACAACGAAGATCACTTTATTCCTTACCAAACTATCCAATCATTTAGGTGACAAACAAAATATTTTTTTCTTTTCCTCTCCCAGATATTCTACCCTCCCTTAGCCCTTTCCTTTTCAATATTTGGCCTCCTGGTTTCCAAGAATGGACAACTATCTAGTCTCTTATTTCTCATGGAAACCAGGGAAACTTTTTGAATTCCACACATACAGAATTCTGCTTCTGTCTTACAAAAGTTCCTTTCCATTTCCTTCCAGATGACTACCCCCAAAATATGGACCAGCTTTGAAACCAGTCAGTGTTTCCCAATACACATGTTTTCATGTTGTCATAATTTACTCTTTGATTTAATGAAATAATTCTTCAAATAGTTACCTCATTTGCACTGGCTACGACAAATTCTGATAGAGTGCCCTGTTTCCATGGAGGAACTGCTGCCCACACCTTAAAAAAAAAAAATCCACATATAAATATATTTTAAAATAAATTTCTATTTTGATCTAAAGCTAAGAGAGCTCTTTTTCTCAAAACATACACTACTTTCTCCAAAAGTACACATCAACAGAATACTGATGTATATTATAATCAAAATTATTTTCAAGTGGGAGTCAATCTACAACTCGGTATGCATCAGTGGGTAGTCTCACCACACTGGAGCCTGGTGCCAGAACATCCCACTGTATTTGTTTTCTCACCAAAGAACAAACTTTAAAAAAAAATTAAGTAAACAGTTTGAATTGTGCTAAAGTAGTTGAGAAAAGCTAAAAGTAAATAAAACACAGCTGGCTTGAAATGTTCATTAGTAAAAGAAAACTCCTAATGAAACTGCTAAAAACAAGAATGATATAACTCTGGGAATTTATATCCATAAATAAACTATATCAAACTTATAGCAATTTTAAAGGCGAAAACCTACTGGATAAGAAGTATCATTTGAGAGCTTCTGAAAAAAAATAATAGCCCCAAATGTTAATTCTTCTATATACCAATCTTCCAGATAATCTCCCCTACCTTCTCCAAAAAAGGTATGATTTTAAGAAAATCCAATAATCAAATTATTGGATGGTAAGTTCCTTAAGGGCAAGAACCCAATCTAAGAATTCCAGATAACATTATGCTGAAAGAAACTTAAGAGCTCTTCTAATTTGATTGATGTAGAAACAAGTCTAAAAAAGTCACATGATTTAAGATTAGTCTATGGCAAAGGCAAAGGTCTCCTCATTCCTAAATTTGATGGATATTCTTTCTAGTAGGCCTCCAAGAGTGCCTAGTACAGCAGTCAGTCCACAGCACATTTTCCGAGGAATGAATGTTGCTGAATGAAATTATTTTAGAATTTTAAAACTCTGCCATGGAAAGCCCCAGGAAACACTAAGCAAAAGGGTGAGGTCAGGAAGTAACTTAAGTAAAATAAGTTATCAACCAGACACTCTCACTGATGATTGTTTTAGAATGAAGTCACCCAAAAAGAATTTCAAGCCATTAAAAAAGAAAATAGGTAAAGCAGGTAACATGCAGGAGCAGTATTAGTTTACATCACCTGATCTCCAGGTTTGAAATAGGTGACAGAAAGCCCACATTCCATCACTACGCCAGAGACATCCCGACCCAGGGTCAAAGGAAATTCTTGCCCAACTTCTTTCAAAATCAGTGGATCTCGCTTCATATTTAAAGCTGTCGCTCCATACCCACCTATAAAACATATTTATCAAATTTTTTCCTGCTCATGAAAAGAGCTAAACAAGTTTAAAAATAACACAAAAGCATAAAACAGAAACAAATGAACTTTAGCTTCGTTGGGTTTATATGAGATGTGATGAAGTAAAATGGATTCTGAGAACATTAAAGCAAAAAATAATTTTTCAATCCCTACATCTTTGTTTTATGGAAGAGGAAATTAAGATCCATAGGGGTAAAAGTGCTTGTAAATTAGCAAACTTGTGGCAGTAATGGGGTACAATAAGTAACAAAGGTGGGAAATTCAGGAAAAACTGACAGGCACAAGCCATGTTTGACTCAAAACACAAAAGCTTTATTATGATTCTAAGTTCCCTAGCAATTGACAAAGGGAAAGACCCATTTGATAGGAAAGTACTCAAAACAAGATACACTAGCTTAGCTGGATGCTATCCTTGGAAAGTCAACTGATGATTAAGGAATGTTGGGGTTGACATCCATACCTAGATCTCCTGATTGTACACAGTAGCTGTGGGGTCCCTTTAAGAAAGCTCTATTGGTGATCTTGTCAGCACCCCTCCCAGGCCCCACCTGAACACTAGCTGCTCTCAGAGACTTAGCCTTTTCTGAGGGTTTATTCACTCCATAAGCAGGTCTGGAATTGGAACCCAAGTCTGACTGGCAGGTCCCAAGAAGCCACAGTACCTCCAGTCTGGAAGAGATCCATGGGGAGGTCCTGAATTGTGGTTGTGGTGGGCAGAGAGAAACAAAAATAACTGATAAAAATTGTTCCCCGGAGCAGGCAGGAAGAAGGCTCACACAGGAGAAATCCAAGTAGTGTCAAGTCCCTGAGGGTAAATTTCCTCTACACCTTTATGGTCCCTCCAATGGCCACTGCCTTCCTTGGGTCTATCCACTCACTGGCACTTAGTCCTCTCCCATGCCATGTGGTCTCTCCTAACCCCACCAAGTCTTGGAGGGGAGCTCTCTGCTGACCCACTTCTCCTTACATACTCCTTTCAGGAATTAGCCTGCCAGCTAAGGACATACCTTGACCTCATGAGATGTTCCCTTTCTATTGGATAACTGAGCAATTTGTCCTTCATATGTCTCTCACTCTATTTCATATTTACTATTTGTTGCCTATTATTCCCTAAGTAAACCTGCCTTTTGCCAAAAGAGAATGGCCATCGTGAATTCTTCACATGATCCGATCCAGTCAATTGGTGCTCACCATCATCGGATGTATTACATCAGCCAAATCAATCAAAATACTCCAGTTTAAGATAGATGGAGGGATGAGAGGAAGGGGGTAGAGAGCTAAGGAAGGAAAGATACTAAATATAAATTCATATTATTGCATTCAAAGTAGTCACCTTGAGAAACAACATCTTTCAGTTCTTTCCTTTTGAAAATGACATATCTAAGGCATATTCTTTTGGCTATTTTTAAAGATGAAAAATCTTTGCCTTTAAAAAAAGCATTGGATATGGGGTCAAGAAAGGTCCTGGATTTGAATTCTACCTGACACATTAGCTACATCACCAAAGCTAAATCACTTCACAGCTCTATACTTATTAATTGTTGTGAAAATCATATGACATAATTTAAAGTACTCTGTACATCTTTAAAAATGTTACATAAATGCCAATTATTGCTATCAGAGGATGGGTTATATTTTTAGAAATGTCTTAAATGTATTTAGGATCAAATCTGGTATATAATGTATAGTCAAGGTGGATAATATTTTTTAAACAAACAAACAAAAAAATTAGTCATAAACTGTGGAGTTTCTTTGAGGTGAAGAGATGAAGATATGGATATTTGTTGGTTCTATGGGTCAATTCCAAAAAAGGAACTTCTAAAAAAAATCATGAGCAATATCATTGATAGAATGTGACAAGGTGATGATTTCAGAAGGGACTTTTTAGATGTATAAATATTAAATGTGCTTATTTATTAAAATCTTACTATTTTTTAGCTCATATGCCATCTTAATAACAATTTATCAATTTCCATTCTGCTCAGAGCACCCTAACTAGCACTCCCAGGAAGAAAGAAGAAACAGAAATCTAAGCAGCCTGATTGTGAAAATTAGAGGCCAAAGGAGGATATAATAACATCTGGCTGTAATCTACTATATTAGCCCTCCTTCCTCCCAGCTTTGAATCACCTGCAAATTTGGTAAGCATATGATTTATGCCTTTATCAAAGCCATTAGGAGAATACTGAACAGCATTTCTAGAGTACTGCAGTGTAGTCTTTCCACTATTCTGTTACTAGTGACTTTCTGAATCTGGCCATCCAATCAATTTTGAAGTCATCTTTTTCTACTATTGCCTAATTCTTATGTCTCTACTTTCTTCTGATGGTATGAAGTTTAGGATGGGAGGAATTCCAAAGGTTTGAGACCACTGCATCACAGGGTCACAGAATCATAGAATTTCAGGCTGGAAAAGACCTTAGCTCTCTCCCAGTTAAAAATCAAAAACTTAGAAGTATGAAGGACTTTAGTATAGTGGTACAATGAATGTCAAGCCTAGAGTCAAGAAAATCCAAGTTCAAACTAGCCTCAGACATTTTTAGATATGTGATCCTGGGCAAGTCACTTAATCTATTTGCCTCAGTTTCCTCATCTGTAAAATAGGGATAATAATAGCACCTAAACCCCTAGATTGTTGGGAGAATCAAATAAGATAATATCACTTAGAATATTGCCTACCACACAATAGGTATTATATAATGCTAGCTATTATTATTTTTCAACTTCAACTAGTCCAACTACCTTATTTTACTCACAGAGAAACTGACACTCACAGAGGTTAAGATCACACAGGTAATGAATGAACCCTGATTCAGAGGTCACTTCTTAAAGGCTTCAGGTGAATGACCACCTGCAGACATCCTCCGTCCCAACAGATATCCTTCAGTGAATTCCTGAATTTGTCAGTCCATCTTCCTTCTTTCTTCATGTATCACCCCAACCAACCACATATCCAAACTTTTGCCAAGTGCTAATCTTTAACCTTTCAACCTCTCTGGTCAAAGATCTTTGATGCAGCTACTGCTCATCATCTCATACCTGACTACTGCCACAGCCTTCAGCTTGGTTTCCACTCCAGGGTGCTGCCCCTTATCTTCCTAAATGCTTAGGCCGGACCATATTACTTCTTTACTCTTTAAACTTCATGCCTCCCTATTGTTCCCAGGATGAAAAAATCCTGTTTGGCTTTTAAAGTCCTTCACAACATGGCCCCTTTGCAGCCTACAACTCAGCAGTCTTGCTGCTTCTTGCACGAGACATTCTAGCTCCCAACTCTGTCCTTTGTTAAGAGCCAACTCTACTCTTGGGATGCTCTCCTTTCTCACCTGTCTCCTGGCCTCTCCACTTTCCTTGTGTCTTAAATCAAATCCTACCTTCTGCAAGTGGCCTTTCCCAGCAGCCCTTCAGTGCTATAACATTCCCTGAAATTGCTACTGTAATTTTTGAATTTATTCAATAAGACTGATTTTCCCCTAGCCTCTAGGTGAGATAAGCCCCCATTGACCAGGAGATAGCTGAGCAATTTAGAGATTAAAGCAGACTCAGATGAGGTGCTCCAATGAGATTCAGGGCAATGTGAATTCTTTATGCACCTAGGAGGGTATAGAATGTAAGAAGGGAGGTTGCCAAAGGCAACTTTCAGTTATTTTCAAATTCCTGCCCAGGGGTAATGCTTTAAAAAAAATCTACTGTGGTGAGGGAAAGGGGAAAAGGTAGACAATTTTTTTTTTCTTCTCACTTGTACCCTCATGTCCCTGAGGATCATAATGCACCTATATTAAGGATTTAATAGGTTCATAAGGGCTCATGTGGGAATCTAATTCCCACTTGTAACACTGTTTCTGTGGGAATATGTTCTAAACTAATCTAATTTTTAAAACACAAGCTATAAATTAGTTGGGGGGGGGAGGGGAATCTGTGTGATTCTATAATCTAGTAATACTCTTCCCTCACATCTGGTCTTCCTTTCTCTCATGACCAAAAAAACAAACAAAAAAACCCCCAACATATGTTCATATATCATTTCACTTGTGTTCAAGTATATTCTCTATAGTTAGTGAACAAAATAAAATCACAATCTCCACCACCTTGGCATTCATTATTTATGAGACAGCATGGTGTATTAGGAATTTCGGTAGATTTTGAGACAGGTCTGGGATTGACTTCTGCCTTCTTGCTTAATCTAACAACTCAATAGTACTTAATTCGACAAGTATTAAGAATTCACCAAATGTGACAGGTTATCATGGCAATCGCCAAAACAAAAATCTGATAGTCCTTACTCTCAAGGAGCTTATATCTGAAAGGGAACTTTGTTGAAGTATGTGGGGTGAAAACATATGACTGGAAAAAATAAAAATGCCTTGGGGAAGAAGAGCACTAAAAACTGGAAGAACTTCACAATGTATTGTGATCTAGGGAGAATATACATAAAACAACTTTGAAATGATAAAAGCTCAGTATAACTTAATAGTGTTGAATATTTCACTGCTTCTTCCCCTCCTTTTTTTTTTTTTTTTTTTTTTTTTTTTTGTTTAATTCCAAGAAAATTTAGATTAGTGGTAACTTATTCACTGAAATTTCTGTAAGGCAGGCAACAGAAGTAGGCATTCCTCAAAGCAGAATTTCAGATGGCATAAACCTTCTACCTCTCCCATTAGCTAAGATCTGATATATGCTATAATGAGAAAGGTGCAAATGAACTGCCATCCATTCAAACTAGATAACCAGGTCAACAGTATGGACCAAATGATATATTTGCATTTAAAAAAATCTCAAAAGAGCTAAATAGTTGATGCCTGAAAATGACAAACTTGTTTTGTGGCACAAAATGTGAAATGAAATATTTCACTAACTGATTTAAGTTACTGCCTAGATCTATTCAAAGAAAACTAGACAAAGATTATGAAGGCATCACCCTTACAACAAAAGACGCTTTATATCTTGGTTAATACAAAACAAAAAGTTGATTTGATACTGACTGCTTTGATTCAGTTTGGATTTTAAGGCTGTCATTCTTACTATTTTCCATGATTTTCGTTTTATTCCCATCAGTTGCTGTCTTCTTTCAAAATAGATTGGTCCAGCTTTCTATCCAATGTACAATTGACAAGGTGGCAAACAATTTAATTCCCTTCTACGCTACCCCAATTATTTCCTTTCTGGGAAAAAAAAAAAAAAGAAACAATCCTTACAAGAACCTACAAATTGGGAATGGGAGTGAGGTAGGGAGCATTTTAGCAATAAGACAAACTAATCTGGAAATGTCAATCCCTATGACTACTAGCTCAAAAAAAGTCATTTGGTATCATGGGTACTATATAAAAGCAAAATATGTTTCTATATTAGACTGTTAAATGGCAGTAATGGACTGGCCTTAAACACTTAATAGCTTATGACCCTGGACAAACTGATTCTGCCTCAGTTTCTTCAGCTATAAAATGAGTTGAAAAAAGAAATGGCAAAACACTCCAGTGTCTTTGCCAAGAAATGCCCAAATGAGGTCACAAAGAGTTAAAATGAACAATAAAAACAAGGGACTGGTTCTTTCTATTTTACCGTGGGGATTTTGAATCAAAATAAATGTAACTATTTTGAAAAACAAACTATTAAAGTATAAAATGTTAAAAAACTTTTATAATAATTCCTTATTTCTTACCTGCCTGCACGAATGTGGGACTTTTCTGACTTTTCCACTCTGCCCCAGGATACTCATTGTTGGGAAAATGTCATCCAGGTTCCCTTCAGTCCTGGCTCTCTACCTCATCACCTCTCTCTGACCCTGTTCAGGAAGGAACTTAGCTCAGAACATCTCTCATGCCCCCTTTTCAGGTTCTTGGGTGTGTATATATTTTGAGTTTAGGAATTCCTTGAGGGCAGAAGCCATATTTTTCTCCTATTTTGTATCCCCAGTACTAGTAACAGTGCCTGGCCCATAGCAGGTATTTAATAAATGTTTATTAACTATCAGAATCACAAAATTCTCAAGCCATTATGAAACCCTGGAAATCATAAAAATTAACCCCTCCATTATAACAAGAAAAATGGAGTCCAAAGGGATCCAATGATTTGACCAAGGTCAGGCTAGCAAATTAATAGGGCTGCCAGAAATAGATCTCCAGCCTCCCAAACCAGTCCTCTTTCTAACCATGCTGTTTTCTAGCTGATCTTAAAAAAAAAAAATACTTCAAGAGAACTATAACTATTACAGTCAACTTACAGAAAAAAGGTAAGACATGATCCCTACTCTCAAGATGCTTATCATCAGAAGGGATGAAAACCTTAAAAAAATGATAAATGTATAATCTTTCACTTATATAAATTTATTTCTTTAAGCACAAAATTACTTCACGCTGTCATTTAAGTGCCACTTCATTTTAAAAGAGATTTTTGCATTCCCCAGAGCCTACCTACATATGCTCCTCCAAACCTCTTTGCCCCCCAAAGTATTTTAACCTTTTAAAAAAAAAAAAAAGCTCCAAAGTCTATGTAGTCAAGTTGAACAATGAGTAATAACAAAGTAAACAATAGCAGCATTGAGAGCCAGAGTCGTCCAAGGAAGGAGGAACAGGTAGAAAATGTTCTACTTGTTTCTCTAATCAAATGTCAAACCATTCCAGGAAAAAAAAGGAGAATAGAGCTCATTGTGAAAAGAAGGTAAAAGTTGCAGAAACACATTCCAACTTTGGTTGATGCAGAAATAAAGTAAAGTAATAAGATTTCAATTTATGTATATATAAACCTCCCATTGTGGCATAGTTTATTATTAATCTTAATTGAGAACTGGTAGGTAAATACAGAAAGGTTAGTCCCTCAAACACAGCTAAAAAATCTGAATGGACCATTAAAGACATTTTTGTAGAGGGTTATAATGACTGCTCATGAGACTATAAACAGTAGCAACCAAGAAACCATAGCCTAAGTCAATATCATTCAATAGCTTATTTAAAAACATGGAGGTTAAATAGTCCAGCAATTTACATAGCTGTATTTCTATTTTTTTAAATAATAGTTGACATTTATATAGCACTTCCAAGTTCACAAAGCCTATTACATTTATCTAATTTGATCCTCACAATCCTGATATAAATACTCCAAATTTTATTTTTTTCATTCTATAGGTAATTAACAGAAGAGGGTTCAAACCTCCTTCCTGTGATAGTATTTAATGTACTATAGCTTTTTAAGTCACTTGCCTCCTGACACCACATCCAAAAGTCTTAAGTTCTCCACAAATGTGAGGATATAAAATTCCAGAGAAATTTTTCCGAAATGAAAACAACCCAGAGTAATTAACTAGTTCAACATTCCAATAAACTTTAGTGCAGCATATTTCTTGTAAACGTTTCACCTAATGCTAAATTTTGCAAGCATAGCTCACTGGGATTATCATTAAGACATTTCCCACTCAAAGAAAAAGACTAGTGAGGAGGATACAAGGTTGGGCCTTAGTGGTTTTAAGTCAGGTCTAGCACACACTTGCTTAGTCATACCCTCTCTGTAAAACAGGTAATGTGCTCATCTGTATGGCTGAAACAAGTTTTCTCCAGGTGCATCACTGAAACCTAACTGAAGTCACAAGTCTGGACCAAAAACTAGAAGTGTACCACTTACAGCTGGGAAAATAACAAATAGTGTAAATGGGCTGCAAGTGGGCAAAATGCAGCTAAACTGCAGAGACAATAAGAAAAATCCTAGCCTTTTTCCTTTCTCTTAGTTTGTTGCTTTCTCCAGAAAATTAATTAAATAAGTTGTAAGTGGAAATGACTCACAAATGTCAATAAAAATTCAAATCTTGAACTGATCTGTACACGTGAAAATTCTAAGCACAGACCTCAGTAAATCTCCACAGTGCGTTATTTAAAAAAAAAAAAAGTACCTCTGAATCAGTCCAACCCCCTCATTTTCCAAAGGAAGAAACTAAGATCCACCTGAAAGTATAGTATGGACTTCAATCACAACAGCTGATCCCAGGGATCTCGGGCCATCTAATCCAACCCCTTAATTTTACAAATGAGGAAACTGAAGCGCAAAAGTAAATGACAGAACTCCGTCAAAATCCAGTATTCTTTCCGATACAAAATTTAAGAATATTTGGCGCAAACACAGCCCCTCCTTCCAACTGAAAAGTTATGAAGAAGCAGAACCAAATGAGTTCATCAAACATAAAAACTGATCCAATTTATACGTAAATTCACACAAATTACGAAAAGTGCCATTTTTTGGCGGATTTTATACAAATTCCAGTTTCAACAAGGCTGTAAAAGGGCAGATTTAAGGGACTCATAAATCACATGATCAGATTTACGGGAAGAGTACAAACTTTAGTGGATTTTGTAAAGTTCCAGTTTCAACAAGGACAAAGTTAAGAGACTCGTAAATCAGATGTGAAGTTTTTTGTTTTGTTGACATTTGACCTTCTCAATAGTTTTCTATAATAGGACACACAAAAGACCCTTTAACATAATAGTGCAAGTTTTAGGGGGGAAAGACAACTTACTTCTCATAGTAACGTCTATGGGGTTTATACTGGCAGCGTGGACCTTAATAATGACCTCATTTGGATAGTATATGACAGGAAACATCATGTTCTTGGTGAACCGGAGCACCTCGTTGGGCCCGTATTTATCGATTACCCAAGCTGGCATCACAGTGCTCCTGGAAGCCGTGGTGCTGAGGGGTCTAACGCGCCAGGGTCTCATCGCGGCCCTGCATCTCCCCGGGCACAGGCCGCGCGTCCTTCTCAGCACGAGCGTCTTCAGGACCTCCATCCCCACGCACCGGCCGCCCACGTGGTTCCAGGACTCGCCTCACCTGAGCCTAAAAGTACCCGCCTCAGTTCTGTCGCATTCAGCTAAAAGTGCTTTAAAAAATTCAATATTGAGCGCACAAAAAGGGCCACGAGAAGTAATTTGTAAATAGTCTAGAGTATGAGATGGCTAAAAAAAAAAAAAAAAAAAAAAAAAAAAATTTTTTACTCTTGTTCGTGTCAAGGGTCAAAATCCAACTTTAGTCTATAAGTGGGCTACTAATTTATCTCCCTCTCCCCCAAAATCAAATAATAATATGCAACTCTCTTCTGCTGCCCCCCCCCCCCCCCGCGCGGTGCAATATCTCTGCACCTCCTCCCCCCTAAAGTTCCCCGGCTGACCCAGCAAGCGGTAACTCTAACAGGCTAACGCGCCCGAGGGATCAGCAGGCTGCCCACAAGGCGCAACCCTCAGCGAGAGGTCGTGAAGGGCACGGGGTCTTAGATGCTTCCTAGTCTCCACTAGTATCTCTTAACCCCTCGGGATGACCCTACCAGCGGCTAACGCGGAGTCAGCCAATGGCGTGCGAGGATCATTACCCGGGGACCAACCGGAGCGCACGACGCTGAGGGGTGCGAAGAGACAGATCCAAGATGGCTGCGCCCATGTAATGCCGGCAAGCGGTGGCACTTGACCTTTCCCCCCTATCTCCGCTCTTTAGCGGAGGTCCCTGCTGGGTATCGGGGGCCGGGCAGCTGAGCTGGGAGGGAGCAACACCATGTTGGGCCTCAGCCTCCGAGAAGTGAGTGTGGTCGGCCTGCTGGGGGGAGGGACGCTCGCCCGGGCGGTCACCGGCATGGCCCGCAGCGTGTGTGCGTCCAGTCTGCGCGGGGCAGAGGTTTAAATCGGGGTTAGAGCGCCTACAGTACTGGGCGGTGTGAGGGGGACGGGGTCTCTTGTAATCTTCCGGAAGCACCCCGTTTTGAAAGTGAAAGGTCCTTATAAACAATCCCTTTTGCTAAATAGAACCCTTTTCTGGCTGCGGTCTCCTGGCCTAGAGCCAGCACTGGCCGCTGGGTGATCTCGGACAAGTCATTCATAGGAGAGCGATCCCGGGCCCCACCGGCTCTGAGCCTTTCCGTCACTTAGCTAGAACTACGTCAGTCCCTACGGCTTACTACCGCCTGCCCCCTCCTCCTGGCTTTCCACGGACTGTATACTAGGAAAGTACGGGACGTAGTTTGAGCTTGTTCACTCCTCCGAACAATTGGAGTGATGTGTTCGTTACATGTAATATATATTCTGTACATTACATACATAATATATGCTGTTATGTTAATGTATGTAATACATTATAATTGCATATTGAATATTTCATTGTTAATCATATGGTACAGTGGGTAATATGTAGATTAGAAGAAGTACTAGGAAGTGGGAGAGGGATGTAGAGGGGAAGTTATGATTTTAAAGTGAAACCACCTATTTTATTTTATTAAAATCTTTTATTAAAGCTTATTCAACACTTACCGTTGTAAAACTTTGTAAACCGGCTTTTTTAAACTTTTATTTAGGGCTTCAGAATTGGGAGACTATATTCTCCCTCCTTTTTGTACTGCATAAACTTATGCAGGCTCCCAGCACCCAGCACTGGAACTAAAAATATAAAAAATGTTAAATAGTTTGGATGACATTTTTTGTTGAGTTTTTTTGATACTAATCTAGGAAGCTCACTCTATGCTTATTATAACATTGTCTTAGTGAGATAAGTGTTTTCTAAGTTCTAGTTTCTTATTGACACCTGAGAATAACCCTGTGAGGCCGGTAATGCAGGTATTATTATCCCCATTTTACAGATAAGGAAATTGAGGCTCATAGATTAAGTGATTTGCTCCAGGCACACTGTTGGTAAGTATGAGGAGCAGGAATTGAACTATCTAAATGGTAGGATACTAGAGATTTCTGCCTTTCAGAGATAAGAATTGACTTACTTGGTTTAAGCAAAGTAAAATTTTGCTTTCCTCCCTACAATTACTCTGTACTAAATCAATACCCATCTCTGGAGCCTCTTCTCTGCCCTTAATGGGCATTAAAAAGTCACAATCCTAATCACTGGGTTACAAGCTACTCTCACAGGGTCCTCAGACATTTAAAACCGGGCCAGTTCCCTGCCCCTCCGACTGTGGGAGGGCCGGACTACTCCACCCTCTCATCGCTCTCTTTTCCTTCTTGTCCACACCCACTGATCCGACACGGAATGGTCTGGGAGGTTCTCCAAGCGTATGTTAATGGAGAATTGTTCAATTAGTAATTAGCCCTACGAGCTAGGTCACCTTGCACCTGCTCAGCTCTTTACACTGTGTGCTCACTGTATGTTCATTAAATTGAATACATTGCAGATTTCTGCTGCACTGAAGCAAGGCCAAGTCAGTCCAAAGGAGCTTTGTCAAAAATGTCTCTCCCTTATCAGGGAAACCAGATTTCTTAATGCTTACATTACTGTAGCAGAAAAGAAAGCCTTAAAGCAAGCTGAAGAATCAAAAAAGAGGTATGAGAAAGGTAAATTACTTAAAAGTGTTTTTATAGCTATTTTCCTGGAAGAATTTAATTAGATTATCATTTGGGAAGTGATGCTTTTAATATAACATATGCTCTCATTTAATCAAGTTGACGTGAAGAATAATAAATAGGTGGGTAGTAAACATGATTTGGAATATTCGGCTGTTACAATTTCCATTTGAAATTAAATTAAGTGCTTTTGTGACAAAGATTGTAGTTCGTCCATGTAGCAAACATTTATTAAACACTCTCCTGGTGCCAGTCATGGCACTAAGCACTGAGGACATGAAGGTAGAAACAAAATAATTCTTGTCGTTGAGGAGAGTGCTGTCTCTGGGGGAGAATGATACTTGTGCTCATAAGTATTGTCTGAAGAAACCAGAGAGATTAGAGCCAGCCCTGACACTTGACATAATTTGGGAAAGGCGTGGAGGCTGGGTATGAAGGCTTTCCTGGATTGAGACTCGAAAGATCCAAAGATTCTGTCAGAGGAGAAGAATGAGAGCCTTCCATACACAAGGAAGATTTGAGGCATTAAGCCTGGGAGAGTTTGTAAAAGGGATCATTATGGACTAAGGTTGTAGAAGGAAATGGGAGACAGATCATAGCAACAGGTGGGGGAATGTACTTTTAAAAAAATTCTGAGCTGTTTCTTCCTTGTCACTTTGCTGACTTCCAACACAGGTCAGTCGCTTGGAATTTTAGATGGAATTCCCATTGCTGTAAAAGACAATTTCAGCACTGCTGGCATTGAAACAACATGTGCATCCAATATGCTAAAAGGTAGGGGTGTACATTGAGAACTTTCTGAAATGAAACATTGATTCTTTCTAATTCATTGGGTTCAAAATAAAATTACCCTCAGAATTAATTCTTCTACTAGGAAATGATAGTTTTCCTTAGTATCTAGACTATAAATTTTTTTTTACATCTACACTTTCAAAACGAAAATTGTTTTTATCTTCTACAGGCTTAATGAAATAAGTATTTAATGACTTTGAAGCTGAGTTTCTTCCAGGCACTTCCAGGGACATTTCATACATGCAATAATTTCTCTTGGCCTCATGCCTTATTTATAAAGTAAGAATAAATGTAATGGGTGTTCTTGGTATAGTGGGGAGAGGGCTGCCCTTAGAATCAGCCTCTGATGTGACTTGACAATAATTATTAGCATGATAACTTGGTTATTTATTTACGGAGTCATCTCCCTACATAAGATGCACTCAGTGCCACCAGGTGTACTAGAGGGAGACAGATCCAATAGTGTTTGTGATTTGGGGGGAAATAAAACTAAAGGAAAGATTGGAAGATCTAGAACTAAAAAAGGCATGCTATCTCATCGAAGGAGAGCTTGGTAGTTTGGACACAGAGAGATGATGTCTGGTTTGTTTCTTGTCAGTAACTATTTAACTGTTAATTATTTTTCAATTCAGTTCAACAACTGTTGAGTGCCCACTTGGTGCAAGGCACTCTGCTAGATGCTGTGGAAGCAGAATCAATCATGAAATGAACTCTGTCCTCAAAGAATTTATATAATATTTTAACATGGAGCCTGGTGGGCCCAGATCTTAATCCCTGTATCACTGCTTACTAATGTTGGGAAAGTGGTATCTTTTCTCTGAACTTTATCCTCATCTGCAAAAATGAAGGAGTTAAATTAGATTATTTTTGAAGTTTCCTCCAGCACTAAATCTATGATCCTGTTTACAGATGTGAATAAAGAAAGCAATTTCAAGAGGGAGAGAGCACTAAAAAGTAATTATGGTTCTATGTTTACAGATGTGAATAAAGGAAGCAATTTCAAGAGGGAGAAAGCACTAGAAAGTAATTCCCCAAATAATAAATGGCTAAATAATTTGAGAAAGGCTTACTGGATGACCTGGGCTTGGAAGGAAGCTAGGAAATCTGAAGGTCAAAGTTGAGGAAGCACATTTCAGACATGAAAGGATAACCACTGTAAACAAAAATACAGATGTGGGGAAGGAAATGTCACACATGGAAAACAGGTCAGTTTGATTTTGGAAGATAGATAAAAGAGAAGATATGGGAAGAAATCCCCTGAAAAGTTAGATTATTGGTTTCAAATTCCAAATTGAGTATTTTGTGTTTTATTCTAGAAGCCATAGTGAGCCACTAAAGATATTTGAGTGGGGGAAATAACATGATCAGATCTTTGTTTTAGGAATATCTGTAAAGTCCGGGCTAACTCCCTGAAGGGCTCAGAATCAGCCAGAGTCAGGATAAGCAAAAGTCCTTGCCCCACGTTGGGCGCCAAAATGTAGTGTTCTGTTGTCTCTAGATTGCATTCGTTCTCTGGAAGAAGATTTCTTGGGGAGCTTCCGGGGAGGCAGCCTTAGTTTTAGTTCCAGTACCAGTAATCCCCAAAATGCAGCCAGGAGTTAAAGTCCAGATCCTATATTGTGTCCTTCAAAGTCTTGAATCTTTTTCTGTCAGAATGTCTCCAGCCAGCTTCAGTCTCTAGCTCCCTCTGAATCCAAAGCCTCCAGCCAGCACGAAGGTAGACGTGGGAATGAATCAGACTCTGCCTCCAAGAGTGTGGGATTGTGGGTTTCCCGAAATTCAATCCTAGTTGTGAAGATATCTCCCTGAAGTCCATGAGCAGGCTTTTCCTTTAGACTTGTGAATCTGCTGGACTTGCAAATCCTCTGAATCTCCTTGAGCTTCCCTGAAGTTCTCCCCTTGACTCACTCCAGACAGACTCCCCCACTCAATGTTGGCTCCTTATATTCTCTCAGAGAATGAGCTTGTGGGTACTCCATGGGCTTGTGGGAACTCCTTACAGAACCAATGAGCAAACTCCTTTAAAGGTGTTAGCTCCTTTTAAAAGTTAACTCCTTGTTTCAAGTTTTGGCCCATAACATCTGCAAGAATCCTAACAAATACCCATTTAGTAGCTGGGAATGCACTATGACCCATAAAGATCCTCTGCCTTTGGAAGGGAATGTTCACTAAAATATCCTCATTTGAGGCCAGGATAGAGCCACTTAGAATCACTAAAAATATAACTATAGAATGTTTTGCTCTGCATTTTAAGAATTTTGTTATTTTAACATTTTTTTCTCAAAATTGAATTTCAAATTCTGTCCCCTTTTTATCCTCTTCCTCATCCCTTGAGAAGATAAGCAATATAATTTGTGAAACTTTGTAAAACCTGTTTTCACTGTAGCCCTATTGCAATAACAACAACAATAAAAGACAAAAATAAAGTGAAAAAATTATACTTCAATTTGTCCTCAGAATTCATCTCCCCTGGAAGTGGATAGCATTCTTCATCAGGAGTCCTTTGGAATTGTCTTAGATCATTGTATTGATCAGAGTAGCTAAGTCTTTTATATTTGAGCATTGCTACAATTTTGCTATTATTGTCTTCAGTGAAATGGTTCTGCTCACTTCACTACATCAATTCATATAGGTCTTCCCAGGTTTTTCTGAAATCATCCCCCTTAGTCATTTTCTTATAGCACAATAATATCCCATCATAATTATATGCCATAATACTTGTTCAGTCATTTCCCAGTTTCCCTCCATTTCCAATTTTTTGCTACCACAAAAAGCTTTTTGTACATATAGGTCTTTTAACCTTTTTTTTTTTTTTTTTTTTTGGATACCTTTGAAATACAGACCTAGTAGTGATCTGGCTGGGTCAAAGGTATGCAGAATTTTATAGCTTTTTGGACATAATTCCAAATTGTTCTCCAAAAAGTAACTTAGACCAGTTCACAACTCTTTATCAGCAGTGCATTAGTATCTCCATTTTTCTCATCAACATTTATCATTATCTTTTTCTGTTATGTTAGCCAGTCTGATAAGTGTGAAGTAGTATCTCAGAGTTGTTTTAACTTGCATTTTTCTAATCAATAGTTATTTAGAAATTTTTTCATATGATTATAGATAGCTTTGGTTTCTTCATTTGAAGGGGAATTATTTGTCTTATAAATTTGACTCAGGTCCCTTTGAATCTGAGTAATAAGGCCTTTTTCAAAAATTATCTCAAATTTTCCCTCAATTTCCTAGTTTCCTTCTAATTTTGGCTGCATTGATTTTGTTTGTATTAAAAAAAAAAACAAAAACTTTTTTTTTCCCCTGAGGCTGGGGCTAAGTGACTTGCCCAGGGTCACACAGCTAGGAAGTGTTAAGTGTCTGAGACCAGATTTGAACTCTGGTCTCCTGAATTCAGGGCTGGTGCTCTAGCCACTGCGCCACCTAGCTGCCCCTAAAAAATCTTTTAATTTCATTCAATCAAAATTATCCATTTTACTTCCTGTGAGCCTCTCTTCTCTTGTATTTGGTCATAAAATTTTCCCATATCTATATAACTGACAGATGAAATTTTTCACACTTCCCTAATTTGCTTATGATAGCACTTTATTTCTAAATCACCAATACATTTTGATCATACCTTGTTATAAGGTAAGATGGATTTTAAAATTACTCATACTTAAGAGATTTTTGGGAAGGTATACAGATAAACAGCAGGTTAGCATGAGGAAAACTATAGGTCCTGTAAAATTCTGACCAAACACTAAGTAAATAAATGTAAAGAATTTTGCAACTTCAAATGTATTAATAAAAGGAAGTGAAAAGCTACTTTGTTCACTGTTTTGTCATGTATCAAAAATAACTGATGTTATTTTTCAGGTTACATACCTCCTTATAATGCAACAGTTGTTCAGAAGTTATTGGATCAGGGGGCCATTCTTATAGGAAAAACAAATTTAGATGAATTTGCTATGGGGTAAGTAACATTAAATAGCCTTTGTCTCCTTTATCTTGTTTTATCTTTAGTTCAACTAAATGAATAGAGTCCTACTTTAGGTAGGTGAATTGCCTTTTGTGATTCAATGCCTGTGATTTTTGTCTCACATGTGAAATGTGGCAGATGAAACTATTATATGCATCTTTGGTCCAGCAGGACCAGCAACTCAAGATTATATGATAAATTCTGTTTAAAAAAAAAAAAAAAGTAGCAAAGCAAAATGGAAAGGACATTGGACTTAGTGAATCTGCCTCTAACAGCTGCCAAGTGAGTGACTTGTGGCAATTTTCTTTTCTGACCCCAAATTTCCTCTTCTCTAAAATGCCAGGGGAGTAGGGAGGTTGTATGGTTTAACAGTTCTAGTTGTTTGGAAAACATCTTAGAAAAGAACCTTAAAGCTCCATATCAATATGAATTGTACCCTGCACTGATTTCACAGTTGCTACTTTCAGTAGATTTAAAAAAAAAAAAAAAAAAAGTTGCACCGAGAGGCGGAACAAGTATTCTGAATTTTCCCCCTTTTTAATGACTTGAAAAGGAAACTCTTTGCACTATCTCCAGCAGACCTTTCCTATTTTAAAGGAATTTGTTCAATAATAGGTTTTTAGTGATGTTATAAGAGCAGGTTCTCTTTTCTTAAAATTTTTGTCTATCAGGGCTCGACTTAAGGGCTCTTTTCTTGTCACCTGTGTTCAGAAAAGGGATTTATTGTCCTTTGAAACCATCCTCTGTGATTTATAAATTATTTCTCCTTTAATTGTTGAAGATGATTGGGGAAATAGGATGCAGCCGTCTATCTCTTTCCTTACATCAGACAGGGTTCCACCCTTTCCATTCAAACTCCACTAGATTTCTAGATGAGTGGGCAGGAACAAGTCAGAAGATAAAGAAAATTCTCTGAATCCACAGATATGTATGTTTTATTCTTGTTTAACTATTTTGCCTTAGATCTGGAAGCACAGATAGTGTATTTGGGCCAGTTAGAAATCCCTGGAGTTATTCAAAGCAATACAGAGAAAAAAGAAAGCAGAACAACCACGGAGCAGATGAAGATTCAAATTGGCTAATCACTGGAGGCAGCTCTGGAGGCAGTGCTGCTGCTGTATCTGCATTCACATGTTTTGCGTAAGATTTTTCCTCTCAATATTTTATATTAAGACCCATCCAGGAGCAACTTTTTTCTTGATATAGTTATAGCCAGAAGCCATATACAAAAATTAAAAGTAATAATTCATGCAAAAGCACCATAAAAAGTAAAGATATGCTACTTTCTTCTTGGAAACTATTCTATTATGCTATATTAATACCTGTATATAGATAAGTTTCTTAGGTTTTAATATTTTTATCAGAGTTTATGATAAATAATAAAACAAATATCAAAATGATACTCATGGATAAATTTAATTGGATATTTTATCTATGTTAAACTTTCTTTGCTCTTAAAAAAAAATTAACAAGTGAAAGTAGGGGAGGGAGAACTACTGAATATTTATTAGGCACTTAATTTGTGCCAGGCATTGTGCTGTCACATTTGCTAGTACAAATACAAAATAAAACAAAGACAGTACCTTACATTCTGATAAAGGAAGATAGCATCTTGGAGGCAGCTAGGTGACTCAGTGGATAGTGAGAGAACTGAATCTGGAGTTAGAAAGATCTTAGTTCAAACAGGACTTTACATACTCACTAGCTGTGTGACTCTGGGCAAGTCACTTAACCCTGTTTGCCTTGATTTTCTCATCCATAAAATGGCAGTAATAATAACACCTACCTCACAGGATTGTTTTAAGAATCAAATGAGATAGTGATTATAAAACACTTAACACAGTGCCTGTATAGTTTTTTCTCTTCCCCTTCTCTTTCTCCTAAAGATAGAGGGGATAACAGGAGAAAAGTAAGGTAGAAAGTTCTGAGAGTCATGGACTGATCTGGAACTGATTATTTTTCAATTCCTCTGGAATTTTATTAATTAAATTAAAACCATGCTTTTGTTTATTTGTTGGGTTCAAACTATGGTTATGGTTCATAAAATCTTACAAGTTAGCACAATAAAATTGGATATTTTTTTCCCCTTACACTACTTTTTTTCCTCTTGTAGAAGATCTCATCTTTTTTAAGATCCCTAGAGAAAAATGCTGACTCCCTGACATAATTCTTCCTGAAATATATTTTTATCATGTTGCATTGCTGTCAATAATTCCTGTGAGGAAACATAGGCTAGAAAATATCTTGAAATGTGAAAAGAATATTTTTATTCTATATCTTAAGTTGATTCAGTAATGATGAAAAATAATTTTTTTATTTTCTTTAGTGCCCAAATTAATGCCTTTGTTATTTTGTTAGTAGCTTTTGAGCATGTCTCATCAGCAGTACCTTGTAAATTCAGATCTATTAGATCAGAATCAATAGATAAGAGCAAGGACCCCAAAAAACTTCAGATTGAATATATCCAAAATTTTACAATGAAATGTCTGCTTTAAAATTTTTTGTTGTTATCATGATCTTTTTCTTTTAACAGTCTCTTTGAATTTTATTTTAAAAAAAGGTATATTTAAAGGTACGAAATCTTCTAACTGAGGACTGCTTAAATCTCAGGGCTTTGGGATCAGACACAGGAGGTTCAACAAGAAATCCAGCTGCTCTATGTGGGCTTGTTGGTCTAAAGCCGACCTATGGATTAGTTTCCCGTTATGGTCTCATTCCACTGGTGAATTCGATGGATGTTCCAGGAATCTTAACTAGATGTGTGGATGATGCAGCAATTGTGTTGGGTATTTATAAATACACACACACACACACACACACACACACACACACATACATACATACATACATACACACACGTATATGTAACTTAATGTAGTTCAAAACCAAATACATTCTACATGGTAGAATTTATTTTTCTCTTTTTTTTTCTCTGTTACTTATCAGCATTATATCCTTTTTTCAGATATACTGGCTGGGCATGATCCAAAAGATTCTACCACAATACAAGACTCTGTTGGACCATTTATACTTCCCATTTTGAAAGATGTTAGCAAGTTATGTATAGGAATACCAAAGGTAACTTTTCTAGCTCATTATTTTAGGAAAATACCATCAAAGCAGAATCTTTGTAGCCTTTTAATAAGAATTTTTATAAGAATTATGCACCAATTCACAGACTTTTTAAATTACATATTTAATTTTAAATAAAAACATTCTGAGGACTCCTACATGTTAGTAACTATATTATTAGTCTCCAATTTTTGAGGAAAATACCTGTTTCACAAAGAAACCATGAATTTGACAGTGCTTTTAAATAAATTTGTATTTTATCAAATGACATTAGTATTTACATATATTTGAAAAATAGCAAGATATATGTTTGAGACAGTAATTCATTCTACAGAAGGCCTTTTTGCTTTTTGCTTATTATTGAATCATTGCTACATGTTTAGATGGAGCTAAATAAAAATCAAAATGACAACATTTGTTGTGCTTATGGACTTTCAGAGCTTTTGCATCAATTCTGCAACCCGCCAGGGGTCCTCAGCTTGTGTTGAAAACCACTGTGTGGTAGTATTAAAATTATTCATATATGGAAATTAATGTAGGTATGCATGATGTTCAGTATATCTTTATAAACCAAGTGAAATTAAAACCTTAATTTTTTTAGGCTGAATGTTCTAGAAATGTAATCCCAGACCTGCTTACAATGAACTTAAATTTTAATGGCAAAGACAAATAGTATATGAAAATATATCTATATATCTTAAATATAAGATTAATGTATACAACTATAAAATTGTGAAATAGAGGTTAGTTTGGAAGGGAGAATGCTAGCAACTGGAAGAATCAGGAAAAGCTTTGTGCAGAAGATGTCCTGAACTGCATCTTTGAAGGAAAAAAGGGTAGTGATGAGGCAGAGATAAGGAGAAAAATGCATTTCAGAGATGGGAAATAGCCAGGGCACAGGCACAGAGATGGACAATGGAATATTGTGTTGGAAAAGCGGAAGTTAGTTTGGCCAGTTGTACAGTTCAGTGATGACACCCCAGGAAGGCTGGAAAGGTAGGTGGGGTTCAGGTTTAGCCTAGAGGAAATAGGAAGTCACTAGAGTTGGTTGAATAAGGGGCGTCACAAGGGTTGCTTGAGGAAAATTATTTTGCAAGCATTGTGTAAAATGGACTAGAATGAAGGGAGATTTAAGACAGGGGTATCAATTAGGAGCTGCTGTCAATTAAGAGAAGATGGGGCCTCAAATAAGGGAGTAACTATGTGAGTAGAAGTCAAATGGGAAGAATGTTGCAAAGATAGAAATGAAAAGATTTATCCACTGATTAGGAGACTGAGGATTCTTAGTAATGCCAGGATTACAAACCTGGGAGACTGAAAGAATGCTGGAACCTTCAACAGAAACAGGGAAGTTTGGAAGAAGGAGGTTTTGTGGGCAAAAATAATGAGTTTGGTTTGGAGCATGTTGAGTTAAAGTTGTCTTAGAGATGGCCATCCATTTGAAATGTAAACTAAATAGTTAATGATACAGGACTGAAGCTCATGCAGAGCCTGGGGCTAGACAGATAGATATGGAGATCATCTACATAAAAATGTTAGGGACACCCACCGGAGAATGAACGTAGAGGGAAAAGAGAAGGATAGTCATTCTACTTTTTTTTTTTTTGGTTATTTATGAGGGAGGGAATTCTTTGGTATATAATCTACCTCTGACACTGAAGACCAGCAAGTCTCTTATAATGTATATAGTCTTTAATGAGTTACATAGTGAGCTTTCATGATCAACACAGACACTATGTGGTACTAACCATTTCACTACACTGTTCTCATTGATGCCCTTCTACTGATACTCAGATGTTTTATGAATAACGATATTTGTTCAAATTAGGGCTTCCCCATGATAAGCATTAGAAAGCATTTTTCTTTCAAATGCATTTACCTAAAAGTGTTCTTGATTTATCATCAAAGAGTATAGGCTAACTATTAGACCACTAAAATAATGATTAGGGGTTCATAAATCTGAATTCCAAATAGCTGAATTTTAGGCTGCAATGTTGTAACTATATCATTGCATTTCTTTGGGCTTTTATTTCCTAATCTGAAAGCTGAAGATAATGATACTGGTATACACCATCCAAATATGTCATGAAATAAATTAGTAGTAAGAATAAAATGAAGTCCCTTTTTAAAAAAGAAGTCATTATAGTGTGAGCATTCTAGAAATTCTCATAAAAAATGTAGCGTTTATACTCTTTAACAAAGTCACCTAGCATTTTGTTCAGTTTTGTTCCTTGTGTTTAATCTTCTAATTTATTATCAAAAGTCATGGCAAAGAAACTCATCTAACTTTGTACAGGTGATCAATTTTATATTGAATTTTTTTTTTTAAAGGAATATAATGCACCAGGATTGTCAAGTGAAATGCTAGCTCTTTGGTATAAAGCTGCTGACCTTTTTGAGTCTAAGGGGGCCAAAGTAGTGGAAGTGTCCCTACCCCATACCAGTTACTCAATTATTTGCTATCAGATCTTATGCACAGCAGAAGTAGCATCCAACATGGCAAGATTTGATGGATTAGAATATGGTAAGGCCACTTTTCTTTGGATTCCATAATGATTTTATTCAAATAGTTAAAGCTCTGCTTTTTCCATAGAAGCAAAAAATACTTCCTGCTTGTTATATGGATATAATTATTCTTAAAAATAGTTTTTATGGATATTTTTGTTTTCACATTAAGGGCACTCCCAAATATTTCCCTTTTCCCCCTTCCCTTATAGTAAAAAATAAAAAAAATGAGGTGGGGGGGGGCGATGTTCAGCAAAACGAATCATTTTATTGGAAAGCCTTAATGCTCTATGGAGCATTCCACACCCTATTTCTAGGAAGAAGCCAGGAGACAGCCTCTCAGATCTTTCCTATGGGGCCAAGCTTGGTCATTATAATTTCCTAGTATTCAATTTTGGTTGTTTTGTTACTGTTACTCTTTCTGTTTACATTATAATAATCATTTCTCATATATGTATATGTGTACATATATATAAAATTTTTCCAATTTTTCAAATTTCATTTTATATCAATTTATATAAATCTTCCTATGCTTCTCTGTATTCTTGATATCTTATTTCTTCTAGGAAAAATACTCCATTAGATTTACAAAGTACAAATCATCTATCTCTGATTGATAGATGTCTGCTTTGTTTCCATTTTGTGTGTGTGTATGTGTGTGCATATATTTAAAATTGTAAGTGTTAATGGTAGAATAACAGGAAATTAGTGAATCTTTACGCTGTCGTTTCAATGAAAATCCACTTCTTGGCTGGCTTATTCATTTGGCCCTATTGGATTTTTTCTTTTTTTGGTCATCCAGAGGTGAAAAGCTACAGAATAAAGTCTCCCTGGATTTTAGTAACTGTCAAAAATATGACATTAGGCCTAGGGTTTAAACAAAATTTGGCTTCTCATATATGACACCAGTCAGTCAGTAAGCATTATTAAGCACCTACTACATAGTGGGGATACAAAAAGATACAAAAGACAGCCCATTTCCTCAAAGACCTTACAACTCAAAAGAATGTTTTTTAAAGAAGGCAGATTGAGAATGGGTTTTGTAGGGTCTGTTTTCTTCTGCTGGTGATTTACTACAATATAGGGGAAATTACTTTATTTTATATTATATAAGGAGTTAAGACTTATTTTGTATATTTGATTTGCAGGCCATCGGTGTAATGTAAATGTGTCTACTGAGGCTATGTATGCTGCAACAAGACGAGAAGGGTTCAATGATGTAGTAAGAGGAAGAATTCTCTCAGGAAATTTTTTCTTATTAAAAGAGTAAGACAGCTACAAGATGTTTTATCAGATCTGAAAATTCATTTATGGGTTCTTTCTTTTTGTAAGTTAGAAAAAGTCTTCTTATATCTTTTAATTCTCAATTATGCAAAAATCCTCAATATGCATATAGTTGGTAAAAGCTAAATGGAGTCCAAAGGCTTTTTCATTTTATGTTTTCTAGGCTTTAGTACCATATTGGCTTTAGTCCTGATAAACCCTTACACGGAAAGTGACACTAGTACTCCTTGGAGAAATTAGAATTGGAATGGAGATTTTTCCTGACTTACTTTGAAAAAAGCTGTTTTATCATTCCTAAAGAGTATTTTTTCTGAACAAGCTCAATTGACTTTTTTCCATATCAAAATAAAGACCACATTTTTAACATTAATCAAATTGTTAGACTTGATTGGCTAAGAGAAAAAATAATAATATATTAAGGCTGAGCAATGTTCTAAGCACTATACATGGGCTAAGAATAGGACCTGTGATTTCATTAATTTAGGGGAATGCTAGGTGAGGACGTTCCATTTTATAATACAGATCATCATCTTCTCTGCAACCCTTAGTCTTAGAAGATGGCCTAGCCCAGGGTTTCTTAAATTTTTTCCACTTGACCCCTTTTCACCCAAAAAATTTTTTTACGACCCTGATACTTAAGTATATAAAATAGGTTTACAAGGCAAATATTACTGATACTATATCATAAAGAAATTTAAACAGTTCTTTGTATATATAATATTGAACCATTTTTTAAAACTAAAGCAAATCTGCATACTGATGAGAAGGATGTGCTCTTAGAGTACATGTTGGACCAGATTTTTTTCCCATAAAAATTCCATGCAGTCGCATGTAAGAAAGTTGGAGGTGAAGGATTTGATCTACAGCAATCAAGGCAAAGTGAAGGAAGCAGGGTGTAAAAGGCTGAAACTCTTGAGTTGATGCACTGAGGTCAGACTAACCAAGCACTTTAGGCTAATTACCGATTGGACAATACTCTATTAGAATATGCTTGGAAAATGGTCTTCCTACTATTCTGTGCTGGCCCAGTCATTCAGTCTATACAGAGAATTGTGGGAAGGATTAGGGGGTAGAGTAAGACAAGCCAGACTCACTTTGACTATAGAAGAGGAGAGGAGAGGTCACAGATATCCTATGTCCATTCCCTTCCCTTCTACCCCTGAAGACCAAGAATAAAGATCAAGGACTTTTGCTTATCCTGACTGCATTAAGTCAGGCTGATTCTAAGGTATCCAGGGTGCTAATGTGGTCATCACAGCAGGGTCTGACAGAAGCTAATCCCAATTTAGGGCAAATTGCTTTTTACCTTTAAAAGTCAACTTATGGGGCAGCTAGGTGGCGCAGTGGATAGAGCACCAGCCTTGAATTCAGGAGGACCGGAGTTCAAATCTGGTCTCAGACATTTAACACTTCCTAGCTGTGTGACCCTGGGCAAGTCACTTAACCCCAGCCTCAGGGGGGAAAAAAAAAGTCAACTTATGAGTCAGTGTAGACAACTTTGCATTTTGCTTATCTGAATCCCTATTTAATTTCTTCTACTCATCTTTTTATATAAAATAGGAAGAAATTTCATAAATTATCAAAGAACTGCATCTCCTTAAGAAGGCAGATTTTAAAATTATTTTAGTGTGATCCTCAACTTATGTACATCATCATTGGTACAACTGAAAACTGACATTTACCAGTGTTTTTTAATGTAGACTCTTAAGACTGAATTACAACAATACTTAAACTTATATAGTGCTTCTCACTTCACAAAGTATTTTTATATACTTTATTTTAATTGATCTCATCCTCACACAACCCTGTGAAATGTATAGGAAGAGATAATGTTACCCGTTTTATAGAGAAAACAGAAACCCCAAAAGTTACATGGCATATTCAGGGTTTCAATATCAACAGAATTCTGGTGCCTACTTCTAACCCAGTGTTCTTTTCTTGATGCTAAGAAAGCTTAATGCTTTATATCATTGTCTATGTCTTTAACTTTAAAATCATACTGTCACCAAACAGGCAAGTTGGGCATCTCCCTGTTATTAATTTGAACAGTTTCATGGTGATCACATTTGTATTTTATTGTCCCTTGTTTCTTGTGCTAAATTTGCTAATTAACCAATATATTCTTAACCAATTGTTACATTAAGATTTTTTTCTTTGTGCTGCTAGAAGTGGGCTTCTGAATTTATCACTCAGTCACCAAATTCCATGTGTTATTGAATGCTCAGAAAAAAAAAAAAAAATTGTATGCCCATTGGTTGCTCAGTAAATTGAGTGACTAACACAAATATGATACTTAGATTTGTTTGATTATCCAATTGTTAAAGAAATCTAGTTATTCTTTAGAAGTTATTTGAGCTTTTAAAAATTTACATACCATGTCTAGATTTATGATCTATATGAGATTTTCTTTTCAAATATAAACTATTTAATAAATTTTGAAACTGTACTTGAGCTAAATGATCTCTAAATTTCCTTCTAGTTATAAAAGTTTACATATATACAAATGTATTGTATACAAATACGTGTGTGTACATATACATAAAACTTAAGTGTAAGAAATCCAGGACAAGATAATTCAAAGATCAGAGTTCCGGGGAATGGAGCTGTTGTTACTCTCAAGGAGACAGTCTCTAATCTTTTAACAGTACAGCATTGGCTTTAAAGTATACTCTCTGTCTGTCTCTTTCTCCCCTGCCTCTGTGTAAACATGCCTCTTTCTTTTTTGTTACTTCTTATAGTCTCTCAAATTAGTTTCCTACTAATTGCAGTGATAAACTACCAGGATATGGTTACATATAATATTGCATAATACCCTGGGCTTAGGTAAAATGAACTGTCATCTCCTGTGATCATGTTATGAGTTTTTCTCCATGAATGTATATGTCATATCATGTATTTATTATCTGTTTTAAAAACAAATTAAACACAGTAAAATATGCTTAAAAGTATAATGAGTGTAATTTAATTGTTTTCTGATGACTCAGAAGACACTTTAGGATTTTATAACACCTTGGTTATTATTATGAGCATCAAATGATTGTCATAGAATAAATGAGAGGCCACTTATTGTAGTAGAACTATTCCTGGACTTGGAGCTGCGATCTCTGAGTTCTAGGCCTAGCTCTGTCCCTCAGCTCTTACATCTCTCCTAGTGCTGAAATTCTGAAATGCTGAAATTTTCAAGTTTTATCAGTCTTAAGTGCTGGTCAGTAGTGAGTCCTGATTCATAGAATGTCAGCTAGACTGACTTGATCGTTGGAATGGCCATGTAAAGTTTATCTAGCTGTCAGGAGAAGGCACACCATTTCATTAAGGCCAAGATTTGTTTTCCCTAATGTGAAATTGAAACCTATATATATAAGAACGAAATGTCGCTAAAATGTCAACCGTTTTCCCACAGGAACTATGATGATTACTTTGTGAAGGCACAAAAAGTGAGACGACTCATTGCTAATGACTTTGTAAAGGTCTTTAATTCTGGGGTGGATTTCTTGCTTACTCCCACCACCCTTAGTGATGCAATGCCCTATTTGGAGTTCATCAAGGAAGACAACAGAACTCGCAGCTCCCAGGATGACATTTTTACACAGAGTGTAAACATGGCAGGTGAGTCTGGGGTGGGGAACAGTATCCAGATCTCTTCTGGTTAGACTAATTTGGTTTATCTTTGGATGCTCAGCCTAGTCCTCACCTTAGTATGAGGCATACTGTTACCTTAGAAAAAGGAGATGTTATTGTTGTCAGTCTCAAGTAAATCTTATATACACCTTGGTAACTGAGTCAAGATCTAAGCAAGCTGAAATACTTCAGTGGCAGTTTTTTTTCCCAGCTAGAAATTAGACTTCTGTATAGTTCTTGGGGAAATTAATCTTTCAAATCATCCTCCACTCAACTCGGCCAGTATTGGTTAAGTAGCTTGGTCTGTATCAGGAATTATGTTCAGAGTGTAAGGCAAATAAGAATTCCCATCTTCACAATTGGCTTATATTCTGTTAGGCAGAGACAGCATTGAATCATGCTTCTAAAACTGGAAGAGATTTCACTATGGTTCAGCTGGGTCTCTTTTTTTAGATGAGGAAAACAAGGTCCACCAGTACAGGAAAGTGATTCACACAGTCCCCTCAGGTAGTAAAGTACCAGAGGACAATATGAATCCGGGTCCAGAGGCAGCGCTTTTGCCTCTGGCATGCCTCCTCCTGACAGTTATATACTATATGTTTGTGTGTATGTATACATACATATACAAGCATATATATATATATATATATATATATATATATATATATACACACACACATGCATGCACATACATACATGTATGTGTAAATACTATATATTACGTGTTTACTTTGTATGTGTATAAATATATGTACTTAGACACATAGATATATGTTAATTTTTGAAAAGTGGAGAGGTCTCAGGTTTAAGGTTGGAATAACTGTGAACAATGAAAGACATATTCCAGAGGCCACAAGATTTAGGTATTTATTTATTTTTAAATCTTTATTTCATTCAGAGTCCAAAACAAAAGGCTAAAAGATAATATAAAATCCAAAGAAACCAATAAAAAAAAAATTAAAAATAAGGGGCATATAATAACTTTTTAAAAAATAGAACAATCTCTTGTTTCCTTCTGCTCAGGTTTGCCAGCTGTAAATATACCCATGGCCCTCTCCAGTCATGGTTTGCCAGTTGGGCTACAGCTGATCGGACGTGCATTTAGTGACCAACAACTTCTTACTGTTGCCAAGTGGTTTGAGGCACAGGTGCAGTTTCCTGTCATTCAGTTTCATGAATTAGTGGATAATTGTCAAGCTTTCTTTCAACATGAAAAGATGGCTTCAGTTTCATTAAAATAGTAATGATGAAGACTTTTGTACAAATTCAAAATGACTTTGAAGGTATTTTTACTCAAAAAAAAAAAAAGACTTTTAAAAAGACATGATCTTCCTAAATGATTATAACTGAATTTATTTTAAACATAATTCTAGTGATTATGGACTTACAAATTGTAAATAAAAATATTTCAACTATTTAACATTTATTGAATATATTGTATATGCTAAGCACTCTGCTTTGAGGGGAGATAGAGAATAAGAGGAGGCAGTCGACATAAGTTTTGAGTAGTAACCTTGAGTAGGTTCCACTACTACTGAGAGACAGAGCAAACAGAATACAGGCACACACAAAAACGGGACCCTCTAGCAGGTGCAGTTTTTGTCTAGGGGCTCCAATCTTTCCTCTGCTTGTTGTTTCCCATTAGTTTCTAAGACAAAGAATCCTTTACTACCATGTTTGTCTGTAATAGTGAAAGAATAGACTTCAAGTGAAACATGGTAAATATAAAGCTTCATATTTATTTTATCCCTTGATATATATGTATATATAAAGCACATCTTGTCTAAGTTGATTCTTCATATTGCAATAAGGTATCATCTAAGAGATTAAATTTTGCCAATTTTTAGCAAGAGGAAAACAGTTCAGAGAACCAGTTTGTTGGAGCCAACATCAATTTGATCTATTTGTAGTTTTGTCACTTGAAATAAAGGGGAATCATTTTTCAAAGAATATCAACTCTGTTGATGCTACATTCCTGCTTAATCAATCTCACATTTTGAATCTAGAATTAGAGAAGAGAAACATTATCAATTCTCACATAATAATACCTACCTCCCATGAAATGATGTCTAATTTGTTTTCCTTTGTCTTCCATCACTAACCCAAACCTGGTCGATCATATCCTGCCAAGTCACTGTCTGGGAATTTAAGTGGCAAATGGTTTCTGTGTCTGAGTTAATTAAATCCTGACATTGTTAGCAGGAGAGCTGCTGGAGCAGGACAGTCCTAAAATGAGAAGGTAGCTGCAAGTATAAGATGAGTTCTTTGATAAGACATAACAAAACAAAATAAAAAAATAACCGAGGGAAGAAATGACAAGGCAAACTTCACCAAAGTGAAAAAATGTGTGATGAGATCACAGAACTTGGCAACCTGACATAAGCATCCTGCCAAGATTAAGTGGGAAAACTGGTGTTCCATGTCAGTCCACTCTTGATGTCATCCAGAATCACCTGAAACTCAGGGGTGGGAGTGGTCAGAACAGACCGAAAGTTCACTTTGTATGGCCGAGAGATCTGAGGTCCTGGGTTACAAAGAAAGAATTAAGGCTGGCTACAAAATGCCTAAAAAAAAAAGTAATACCAAGGAGGAAAACACATGATGAAGAACATATTATAATTTCTAAGATTTTAAGATAATTTCTAAGTATTTTAGAATAGAATAAAGAAATGTACATTTACTCCTTTCTTCAAGGTAATGAAGCAAATATTTGTGAAAATCATGGTTGATTTTAAACTTTTCCATTAATTATTTTCTCGGTATAGTGGCAATCCAGAGTATAGATTTGCAGCCAGGGCAGGATCAATACCCTGAGGAGTAAAGAGTGATTTACAGTAATAGCCTTCCAAGACACCAGTCCAGCTGTAGCTCATCTCACAGCAGTGCTGCCTCTGGACCCAAAATTGCTAGGTCTTATGCTATGTAAGAATTGAACTAAATTTAGCTTATTTTCCTTAGAAACCAATTTTGTATATAGGAGACAGGTATTAGGGCAAAATTTTGTTTTTTGTTCTAGCTGTGTCCGATAAAATAAAAATAAACAAAAATCCTTTTATAAAAGCTACTCAATGTTATATGGGCAAATGGAACTGGGCTACCATTCATTGGCCCCTAACAGTTGCAGGGGGAGAGAGACTTCAGTTCTGGGAACAAAAAGCAAAATCCCTCACTCTTGTATCCTTTCTCGCACAAACCACTACACACCCTAGTCATTAGTGAGGCAAATTTCAGTCATTCCAAAAGGGCTCATACCTTGCTGGCTTAGGTCCCAGAATGATCATGGAGATTACCGTGGTTCTGTTCCATGCTTGATTACTAACTAATAGCATGACTGGACAGATCACGCTCAAAACTGGTCTTACACAAATAGTTCTCAAATTTCATCACACCACAAGAATTGCATTTGGGCATGAAATCTGTGTTGACCATCTTGCCCTCTTTTGGAAATCCTAATAGTATCTGCTGCTCCCTGTGCCATTAGGTGAAGAGAATGTAGGAAACATGTCAAATCTTGAAAAATGAAAATGAAAACCAAAGAGAAGAAGTACACAAGAGGAAATAGACTTCTCTTAAACTTATAGGCTGCTACTTAATTCTTATTTGGTCTTCTGCCAGTTTTTTTGGTTGTTGTTTTTGAATATTTATTACCATTTTATCAGTTATTTGCATGTTTCTTCCCCTATTAAGTTATGTTCTTGGAAGCAGGAACTTTTTTCCTTTAATAATAATAATAATTAGCTTTTATATATCACTTTAACACTTGCAAAGCACTTTATAATCTCTTTTTTATGCTTACAACAATCCAGAGAGTTAAGTGCTATTGCTACCATCTTTTTACATGTGAGAAAACTGAGGCAGACAGAAATTAAGTACCTTAGGTCACCTAGCAATAAGGGTAGCTTATTACACTTAAGAGTGAGGCAGGATTTGAACTCAGGTTATCCTGACTTCAGATCCAGTTCTATCTACTACACCACTAGTAGCGGGGTAGATAGAATATTTACAGTGTCTGTCACAAGTAAACAAATCTTAACTCACTGTTGACTGAAAAGCCCTCAATAAAAGTTCATTTTCATAACAACAAATGATTCATTTTTATCAATTGCCTAAAGTAAGAACTATCAATCCAACTAGGAAATAACTCTTTTCTTTTTTTAAAATAGTATTTTATTTTTCCAAATAAATGCAAATAATTTTCAACATTTACTTTTGTAAAGCAGTGTGTTAGGAGAGAACCCTTAAAGATAAGAATTAGTATTGATAAATAATCTTTAGAAGATATACATCCAAAAACCCTTAGGCAAACCCATAACAATTCATAGGTGTGAAGGCAAAATTTAATTTCCTGAATAAAACATTTTGTTTTGTTTCATAGAAGAAGTGCTGCCAGAATTGAGTTTGGAGGCATGAGCAGCTTTTTTTGTTTTTTTAAATTATTTATATTTCAGTTATTACAGATCTATTTTTTTCTCTCTGTTACTGTCCCCCAATGGAAAAAAGAAAAAAAACAAAAATCTGTAACATATATATAGTTAGTGGCAATGTCCTACCCTAAAACTACCACCTCTCTGTCAGGCCTAGTAGGTAGAGCATGTTTCCATGTAGTCATGATTTTAAGATAGAAATGATGGAAAAAGAGTATTTTAGCAATCGAGATGACAAACAACAGGATGAACAATGGAAACCTCCATTTTTATAACCTTCGGGACTGACACTGTTGAAGTCAATGAGGTTAGACTTAGAAACCTAATCAGAAAATTAATGTAATTGGGAATTTATCTACCTGATGAATACATTGACCCTGAAGTAATAGTATAATGGTGTTTAGTTCTAATGACATACTTGAAGATAGAGATTCTAAACCTGAGCTCATTGAGCTTTAAAAAAAAAAAATTTGTTTTGATAACTTTATTTCAATATAATTGATTACCTTTGTAATCCAATATAAGGGAACATAGTAAGACTGCTCTATAAAGTCCAACTGCCAAAGAAGTCCATGACACAAAAAAGGTTAAGAATCCTTGTCCTAAAATTGTATATTTTAGAGAAGTGTGACAACTTGCATTGCAGTTCCAGAGGAAATTTCCTCATCAAGACTTTCTTAATGAAATTATAAGTAAGATAAAATATATACACGCACATTCCGACAAAACAAAACAACCATCAACACCAACGATTCAGAGTCACAGAAAAGATTACCCACCCCAGTTTTTTTGACTTTCAGGAAAAAGATAAGTAGGATCCCATGGCTAAATTTTATAGCTCAAGAGGGACAGAAAAACTCAAGAAAGTAATTCTGAAGGCAGAAAGAAACTATTCTGATAAGAGAATAAAAGGAATCATTAATGTAGATTAAATGATGTGATTGCACATGGAATCCAACCAACTTACTTTTTTTAATGATATTTTTTATTTCCCACAGTTATAGGCAAAACAATTTTTGTTACATTTGTTTTTAGAACTTTGAGTTCCAGATTCTTTTCTTTATCCCCACCCTCAGCCCCCATTAAGAAAATACAACTTACCTTTTCTTTAAAAAAAAAAAAAAAAGGCCTGTTCAGTGCTCATTTTGGCAGCATTTTATATATATATAATTTAATTATAGTTTTTATTTACTAGATATATGCATGGGTAATTTTACAGCATTGACAATTGCCAAACCTTTTGTTCCAATTTTTCCCCTCCTTCCCCCCCCTCCATCCCAGATGGCAGGTTGACTAATATGTGTTAAATATGTTAAAGTATAAATTAAGTACAATATATGTATACTTGTCCAAACAGTTATTTTGCTGTGCAAAAAGAATTGGACTTTGAGATAGTCTACAATTTAATTAGCCTGTGAAGGAAATCAAAAATGCAGGTGGACAAAATTAGAGGGATTGGGAATTCTATGTAATGGTTCATAGTCATCTCCTAGAGCTCTTTTGCTGGGTGTAGCTGGTTCAGTTCATTACTGCTCTATTGGAACTGATTTGGTTCATCTCATTGTTGAAGATGGCCACGTCCATCAGAATTGATTTTCATAGAATATTGTTGAAGTATAGAATGATCTCCTGGTCCTGCTTATTTCACTCAGCATCAGTTCATGTAAGTCTCTCCAGGCCTTTCTGAAATCATCCTATTGGTCATTTCTTACAGAACAATAATATTCCATAATATGCATATACCACAATTTATTCAGCCATTCTCTAATTGGTGGGCATCCATGTAGTTTCCAGTTTCTGGCTACTACAAAGAGGGGGCAGGATTCTATATTAAACCTGTTGTGATGCAAAGAACATTGACAGCAATTTGTAAAGTTTTCCATTTAATTTTTTTAAAAGCTATACAGGAATACAAGGGCACTGAAGGGCAGATAATAAGATGAATCCAAAAGGATTGTGAAGTCTTATAAGAATAACACTACTTGTATTGGCAAGAAAGCTAAGCCCAATAAAAGACTTTTTTAAAAATGCTATATTGAAGACTTGAGATGGAAAATGCCATCCACATCCACATCTATGGCAACTGAATGTGAATTAAAACATAATATTTTCACCTTTTTTTTCCTTTTTTTCTTTTTTTTCTTTCTTACATTTTCTTTTCTCTTTTTGGTCTGATTTTTCTTGTATAAAATGACAAATATGTAAATATATTTAAAAGGACTCTATATGTATAATCTATATTAGATGACTTGCTGTCTTGGGGAGAGGGGAAGTAAGAGAGGGAGAAAAAACTTAGAACATGACTTCTTACAAAATTGTATGTTGGAAACTATCTTAACGAGTATTTAGAAAAATAAAATACTATTAAGAAAAAATGCTATATTTCTAAAAGAAGAATTTCAAAGGAGTTGATAAGGCTACTGCTCAGTCTTGAGTGGGATAATAGTAACTAACGATGGGAAAAGGGCATTATTATTCACCTCTTAAGTTGCTTCAGTTTTTTCAGCCAAGGAGAATCTTTGGACTTAAAGAGAACAAAAATGGGGACTAGGGAGTTGAGGCCCAAGATAAATGTTGAACCAAAGAGAGTATCTAATTACTACCTTAAATGGGTTCAAGTCACAGGCCCCCAAATGAACTGTATCCTTTAGTATTCAAAATAATTGGTGGATGTGGTTACTGTACCACTGCCAGAGATCTTCAAAAGATTAAGGAAAAGAACTGTGCCATAGGATTGGAGAAGGGAAAGTGTACTGTATTTTGAAGAAAAAAATCCACAAATATACTTGGGAGTATTATATCTAGTCTTTAATGTCTGACAGAGCTCTAAGCATTCCACAGCATCAAGTTCAACCACCTCCCTGGCCATTAGAACAAATTATTCTTATCTATTCATTGGGGAAGTCTTCACATGATATATATGAAAAATATATATATACATATATCATAGAAGTCTTTATGAAAATCATTTGAAGAAACTGCAGATAGCCACTTCCCTGGCCATTAGAACAAATTGTTCTTATTCATTCATTCTGTTGGGGGAAGTCTTCACATGCTTATATATATATATGAATATATATGCATATATATTCATATATATCATATATGTTTATATGAGAATCAATTGAAGAAACTGCAGATAATTAGGCAGGAGAAGAGAAGACTGAGGGAACTGGATTAGGTAGCTGGGTTCAAGGATTTGAAGGGCTGTCATGATAAAAAAGGGTTTAAGCTTGTTCTAAATTTGATCCCAGAGAGAAGAACAAATTGCAATAGGTAAACAATGCAAATTTAGACTAGCTATAAGGAAAAAATTCCAACTAGGAAGCCTCCTCAAAAGTGGAATGGACTGAGTGCCTTGGGAGCTAGTGGAGTCTCCTTCATTCATGATCATTTGTTGAGTATGTTTTGACAAGATTCTTGTTCAGATGTGGATTAGAAAAGATAGCTTTCCAACTGAGGTTCTATGATTTTGTGGCTCCAAACTGCTCTTTTTGTGACAGAATTGTACTCAAAACCTGAATACTAAAATAATGAACTTTAAAGTTGAATCAGCACAAAGACAAAAAAGAAATGTTTTACAAAGAACCAGGCCAGTTGGTAAATTACAAATAGATCAAAAAGAGGAAAATTAAAACATCCAACTTTATGTACTTTAAAGTTTGCAAAGCATTTACATGTATGTCTCATTCTATTCTTAACCACCACCATGGGTGGCAAGGTAAGTGGTATTATGATCTCTGTTTTACAGATAATATGTAAATGAAATAAAGTAAATGATTTGCTAATGGATTATACAGCCAGTAGTTAGGATTTTAATCCAATATTCCACCTCTAGTGGGATAAAGTCCCCAGAGCTAAGAAAATTCCAAATAGAAGTTCTAAGAAGGAAGTCAAGATTTTCATGGTCTCTACAATAATGACAATATAATATAACATACTACTAGCATTGCTAAGAACTTGTGATGTTCTATTGCTCTAGCACAATTTTATCTCCAACTGAATCCCTGTAAAAAATCATTTATTCCTCAAGGATTAACATACTATCATCCCATTATACCCTATTCTAGTGATTCTCAACATCAGATTGCCGTTGTTCAAACTTATTCTCCATTCCCCACTAACAACTCCCTTATTTCCATCCTTCACAACCTAAATGCCTCCTACCACCACCATCATCAATACAAACTCTCACTCTATGCTACTCAACCCTTCCAGGTTTTCAGTGGATTGCCTGATCCTAGGGAATAAACAGGGTTTCACCTTAAACTTTTCTTTTCCTTTCTTGCTCCCTCCATCTTTTACTCACAGATCTCTGGCTCCTTCCTAATGATACAGCTTCCTTACTTACCTTTCCCAGCAATGGTTGCACTCATACCTCAACTCACTGGAAATGGTGGGGAGTTAGATAATCATTGCCACCTCTAGCCTCTCCTTCTACCATTATCACTCAGTAACAGTTCCTTTGAGGTTCATTCAATCCATATTTATCCCCAAATCAACATTCTGGCAGTTAGAGGCCTCTAGGATACTCTCCTTTCTCAGCTTGTTCAGTGCCTGTGCAGAGTCCTCCCTTCCCCAACTCATGCCACCATACTAGGAGACTTCAACAGGCACAATGATATTCCCTCAAATAACCTAATTTCTTAATTCCTTACTTTTTCTCATTCCCTTTGGAAAATTCCTTTACCCTTCCACAGATATGGTCATACTTTTTTTTTTTTTTTTTTTTTGCTGAGGAAATTGGGGTTAAATGACTTGCTCAGGGTCACACAGCTAGTGTTAAGTGTCTGAGATCAGATTTGAATTCGGGTCCTCCTGAATTCAGGGCTGGTGCTCTATTCACTGCGCCACCTAGCTGCCCTTATGGTCACACTCTTGATCTTGACCACCATCCACAAATGTATCACTTCCATGTTCCTGAACTCTGAAATTTTTTTTATCTGATTATAATCTATGTGCCTTGCAACTCCAAACCCTATTCTTCATTCTTCAGTCCCTGAAATATTCACTTTCTGTGTAGCTACACTCTTCCCTTCCCCATTTAGAATTTTACATTCTTCTTTTCGATTCTGTCCTTTGCTCCTTTATCCTTCTGGATGTCTTCTTCCTCTAAACCTCAGCCTTGTATTACTTCCACCATTCTGCTGCCTTTGCTCCTACCCATATGCTATTGAATTAAAAAAAAAAAAAACTGGGAAAAATCATAAAACCATGTTGATTGAATGTACTATAAGTCTGTTGCACAATTGCAACTGGACCTTATTAAGACAATCCTTTTATAATGCCTAATTAACTCACTACCATTACTTTTCCTTTTTTATCCTTCCTCAAACTTCCCATGGTTCCCCCTCCTCATACTATCTCAGCTGAGAATTTTGTCCCTTATTACTTGAAAAAAAAAATGAAGCCATTTATAAAAAACTCCCTCTTCTCCTTTTGTTCCTTACCTCACATCACTCTGATTCTTCCTGCCACTATCACTTTCACTCTCATATGAAGAGGTGGAATCTTCATGCTAAGACAAAAAAACCCTACACATCGCCTTATCTATCTATCATCTTGACTGTCACCAATCTTTATTCGTTCTCTATTTTCTGGTTGCTTTCCTACTACCTAAAACAGATCCTTGTATTTCCCCATTCTCAAAAACTCTCATTTGATTTTTCCATTTCTGTTCATTATTATCCTATATCTCCCCTTCTGTTTCCAGCTCTATTCATTAAGAAGATGCCTCCGCTTCCTTTCCTTTCACTATGTTAAATTTCTTTGCACTTTAGATTCCAATCTAATCATTCAATATAATTCAATTTTATGTAGTAAACTTTTATTAAGCACTTATGTTCCAAAAACTGTGCTAAGCATTGGCGAAAATGAGTAAGAAAAAGAAAAACAGTCCCTTCCCTCTAATGGAAAGAAAACGATAACACAAAAGAAAGCTGCAAAGGGAGAATTAATTGGCAGAGGGAGGAGAAAGGGTACCTGGCGAAGGGACATGATGATAGTGGAACCAAACCAAGTAGAGCACTGGGTGGGAAATGAAGAATTGCTTGAACCTCTTTTTAAAAAGAGCTTTAGGAGCAGTGTTTTGTTGTTTTGTTTTGTTTTGTTGCTCCACCCTCTGGTCCTCCAACTAGAAGAACAGAAACAACTAAGGCTACTGAGTATCAAAGCTGAAGCAATCTTCATGATGATAAGTTTCCCAAAGATGATGAGCTTGTCTGTGAGGGGTAACCCTGATGATGAAATCAAACCATATAATTGGTGCAAAACCAAACTGGCTCTCTCCCTAGATGGTAATGGCAATTACCAAATTTAATAGCCTTTTTTCAATCCTCATCCTTTTTGATCTCTCTATAAACTTTCATCTTCAAAAATGATCTGGGTCAACATAACCTCACCATCTCCATTTATATTGTGACAATCATTGGGTGTATTGTTTTCCTGGTTCTACTTATTTCACTGAAATCAATTTATTTCTTCCCATGTTTCTCTGAATTCTTTATAGGCTTGTTCATTTTATAGGCTTGTTCACTTTCTGCCTTACAAATTGCTCTCCTCACCACAACATTGTGAGATTAAGCTAGGGAGAGGGGATCAAATTGTGAAATGCTTCACAAAACCTAATTTTAAACTATAATAGGATGGTAAGCAAAGTTTAGAAACAGCCAACCTTTTGTAACTCTAACTTTCCTATTCTATACTTTTGCAAATTTATACCACTTGCCCTAAGCAAATGAAAAGCCGACTTAACAAATAAATTAAAAAAAAAAATAACAACAAAACTGAATTTCTGAGCCAAATTTGGCACACCTCTTTGTGGGAAGCTGTGAATATTCTCATGTTAACAAAATTTTAATATGAAATGTACTTTAAAACAAGGCTCTGTAGCACATATTAGCACTTTATTCTATTTTTTAAATAAATGGAGAAATGTTAGGTTTTTCTTCCTCCTGTTCCCCTCCTCCAATTTTACATGTTTATAAACATGATATATTCTTTTTCTTTTTAAAAAATGCTGTTAAAATTTTCTATTTTTTAAAAAAGAGTTGATTAAATTTTGTGTTTTAAAAACTTGCTGAATATATTCTTTTTCATTAAAAACCACAATGGTTCTCAAAACCTTAAAAAATGCTTTTAACTACCTAAGTAGTCCATTGTATAAAATACAATTTTAAACATTTGTTTGAATATATGTTATTTACCTATTTTTGGATGGAGGGGAGAGTATTTAACAAATCTGAAAAGAAAATGTGAGCCTCAACATCCTAAGTGGTCCTTATAGACAGTGAGCATTTTAAAGTACACTTTTAAAAAGTAGCACTTGACATTCAAAGGGCTACATAATTTCTAAACTAAACTCTGCCTTCCTTTTTTGTGATGTAAACTGATACCATTCCTCATAACAGGAAAACAACAGTCATTAGGTAGCAAACAATTTCTAAAACCAGGAATCAATACTGTTTTTTCAAATAAAGCCTGGCAGAAGCCCAAGAATTCGTTTGGAAGTTATATGAAAACAACTTCTTGGGAGAAATCAGTGATAGGGCCAAAAAAAAAAAGAAAATGGCAAAGGCTAGCAGCACCTGTTACTATGGTAACCTGCTTCCCTCCCCTATCCAGCTTTTCTCACAGAGGTGTGTCAAATTCATCCTTCTCATGACTTACATTTGAGACACTAAAGACAGTTCATTAAAGCTCCAGCGTTAGCTTTCATGTGCAAATTCATTAAAGAAATGTCACATTTCCATGCTGCCCAGTGCTGGAGGAGCAAATGTGTGAATGAAATCAGCAGCACCCTGAAGATAATACAAGCCTTTTTGCTTGCCCTCTGTTTAAAAGGAGAAGCTCAGGTTATGGTACCTAGAAGCTCAACTCCAAGGATTTGAGCATAAGATTTTTTTTTTTTTTAAACCAAAGCCTCAAGGTGGCTTCTATGGGGAAAATAATTATAGGCTATAATTAGGGATTAAAGCATCACAGATTTGGCTACTGGAAGGAACCTTAAAGGCCAATAAGTCCAAACTCTTTATTTCTACAAAAGGGGAAAAGGGTATCAAGTGATTTGATCCTGCAGGGGCAGAGACACTACTTACAACCAGTGTCAGGTTAGAGGTATTTGATAAGTATCTGAAAAATGGAGGCATATGAAAATATACTTCCCTGGCTCTATTAGCTCCTTTTCTAATAACTTGAGCCTCTTTTGCTTACAAAGGAGCCTCAGTAAGACAAAAGACTGGAGGTATTATAGAGAAGAAACAGGGAAGAAACTCAGACCATACCAAGCTAATCCTTTTCCTAAATTAAGATTTAAAACTAACTTTATTTTTCACCTTGGCTTTTAGAAATAGTCCAAAACATACAAATCTTCAAATATTTGAGAAGAGGTGAGTTAATCAATTAGTTATCCCATCACCCACACAATTCTATAAACCTTATTTTACCTCTTTTTGATTTGAGAGAGATTATTCAGTGAGAGTCTCAAGGGATCCATTCAGTGTCAGAGCTAAGACTCAAGATCACTGAGCTTTAACATCCATATTCATGCATTTCCTCTTGAAGATTCTTCTTACCATCCCTTTACCTGTTTCAAAATGAGCATTATGTATATATATATATTTTTTTTTTCAAGCAAAGCTGTCTTTTCTATGTCTTTTCCTTTAGGTATAGTCATTTTCACAATTTTAGGAACTGGCAGAAAAATGGACATAAATGAATTGTTTTCCATTCAACAAACTATTTAGTGAAATATAACCAGCAAACATGGTTTTAAAAAATCCTGGAAAAAATGTTAAAGTTTCTCCTTGGGTAAAAACAAAACATCAAAAGTTATAATGAAAAAAATTAAAAGCAGTCCCTGAATGGAAAAACTTAGGTGCCTGTTTACAAATCAGTACTGTCTTCCAAAAGGTTACATCTTAAAAGTTCTCTTCCAATATGCGTAATTTTTTCCTTTCTACCTCCCTTGGCATTGTCTCTGTGTCATTTCATAGGTTCTTAATTGGTTTTATGCTTTCCAAATGTCACTTTTCTGATAAAAGCTGTTTACTGTCTCAGTGCTTTTGGGGGGGGGGGAGAGGGAGGAGGGAAGGAGGGAGGATGGTTTAAGAATGCAGATAAGTTTACTTTTAGAGCATCAAGCTTAAGAAATTCATCTTTGGTTCTCCCTAGATAATACATCTGTGGAAAATGGAAATAATAATAATAAGAATAAGAAGAAGACCTAAATATAAGATTTTCAAAGCATTTTACATCTATTATCTCATTTAATTCTCATAAGAATTCTATGATCTAAATAATAAAATTATTCCCATTTTACAGATGAAGAAGCAGACTAGAAAAGGTGATTTTCCCAGGGTCACATGACTACTATGTATTTAGAGCAGGATTTGAATATAGCTCTGATTTCAAATCCCTGGCTTTATCCATTACCCCACCAAGCTGCCAAATTGTGACAAGATGTTATGAGAGTTCATTTAATAAATCTTCTGAGCCTTATGTGCTGTTTTATAGTGAAGTCGAATGTGTTTAAAAAAAAAAAAAAAAGAATCTCCAAAATGGTGAGGTTTGGTTGTCAACATACTGGGGCTTAGGAATCCTTTTGAAGAAACTTTCTTTCTCTTCAGTACCAGGTCAAAGGGGACAGTGAAGAATAATGAAGGTACCACTGAGATGGAATAACATCAGTAGTAGAGATGGGAGCTTATTAAGGACAAATTGGTGTCCAAGAATGTCTTCTAATAATGAAGCTACAAATTCTTTTTATTTCTTTTTAAAATAACTCATTTAAATAATTCAGATTTTCAAAAGGCTTTCCTCATAATTCTGTGAAATAGGCAGTATAAGTTTTGTTCTCCCCATTAAACAGATGAGAAAGCTGAGACTTCAAGAACATAAGTGACTGAGTCCCTTAAAGGCTTGTGATACAATGGCAGAGGTGGATGGTACATTGGAAAGAACACTGATATTGAATGAGAAGACATATATTCAAATTCCACCTCTAACACTAATCACCTCTGTGATGCTGGATAAGTCATTTAACTTTCCTGGGCTTCAACTACAAAATAAGAAACTTGGGGTAGAGGTCCTTCCCAGCTTTAGATCATTATTACTATGATCATAGATCTCCAAATCCACTAAATTATAATACTATAACAATGATGACTGAAGCCCTTTCCAATATTTGGGACCAGTCAAGATAGGGCATTAGTATAGCCTAAACAAACTTTGAACATGGACTTCCTCCCCACCTTATATTTGAAAATTATGTCCTTTGCTCTGAGAAGCTTTGATCTTGCATGATGTAGCACAAAATAAATACCTTCACGCAAAGGAAAATAGAAGTTTCTGACTTTAAAAAATACCTCTATAAAGAGTAACAGCTAAAATGTCTCTTGTGTCAAGTCAAGCTAAGTCACAAAGTATTTATTAAGATTTACTATATGCTGGATATTGTGCCATTTACTAAGAATACAAATATTGTCAAAAAGACAGTTTCTGTCCTCATGTGCTAATGCAGTAGGAGGCAAAAAAGGAAGCTGAAAAGTAGAGGAAGGGAAAGGAGTATGGGGGAAAAGTACCAAGGCTAGGGCTTAGGGTATGGCAGAGAGTTAGGATACAACTCAGATGGGAAAGAAGACATAGCTGTCTCACAATTTCTTAAAAAGAGCTTCTGGGAAGAGTCAACCAATTAGAGGAAGTGTTATATCCTAGGCCATAGGATCATAACATGAAAGATAGAAGGAACTCCAGATAGCACCTTGTCCAATCCCTTCATCTGATCAGGAAACCAAAGCTTAAAACTGTAAAGCAACTAATTCTCCTTATGTGACTGCTTAACTTACAAATCCTACTCCCTGCTCTTCCTGAGGCTGCACCAAGAAGATGAGTCATGGATGAAGCATTGGATGAAGCATCATGGATGGCATTATGGATGGAGCACTGGACTTAGAGTATCATGTATAGTGTCATGGATGAAATTTATGGTTGGAGCATTGAACTTGGGATATCACAGATAGCATCATGGATGGTATCATATGGTTAGAGCACTGGACTTGGAGTACCATGGATGGCATTATGGTTGCTGCATTGGACTTGGAGTATCATAAATGACATTATGGAAGAAAGACTGGACTTGTAATCAGAAAGCTCTGGGCTAAAAACAAGTCTCAAACTTGTAATAGCTATGTGACCCAGAGCATCCCACATCATCTCTCTAGGCCCATCTCTCTAGGGGTGATAATAAATTGGAAGGATTTAACTTGATGTTCTTTCTGTAAGGGTCTTTTAAGAGCCAAATCTGTAATTCTGATTCTCTGATCTTTTTATTCACCCCTCTCCAGTTCACAAAGAAAAGTCATAAAGGGAAGTAGAGTCAGATCACATCTTCTGGTACAAGGGAGGACAACATTGTTGCACCTAACAGAAAAACTAGGATTTTCTGGGCAGCACAAGTGGGTATAAGAAAGAGAATTTGGGTCTTGTGGTCAGGAGATAGAAAAAGAACATAAAGATTGCTACAGCTATGTCTTCACCATACTAAAATGGACTCATGATTTCCGAAAGAGGTTAGTTCCAGCTCTTGGATAAAGATCCAGGAAAAGGGGTCTAAGAGAACAGTCGAATAAAGAGAATCAGGAAAGACCACTGTCACAAAAACCTAAAAAGGAGAGAAAGAAGGACAGGAGAAGAGAGTGATCAACAGTGTCAAATTCTACAGACAGATCAGCAGTGAGGACTGAGAAAATACAATTACGTTTAATAAAAATAACTGCCAACATATCTATTGCACTTACTATGTAGAACTATGCAAGGCTCTTTTACAACTTATCTCATTTGATTCTCACAACAACCCTGGGAAGAAGATGCTATTATGCCCATTTTACAGTTTGGGGTTTGTTTGTTTGCTTTTTCCTTTATGTACTTTGCTTGGTTTTCTTAATACAGTTTGTTTCTTTCTCAGAGACTTAGCTAGAAGAGGTTTTCTCTAAGATAGTACTTGTCCCCATTGCTACTCATTGAAATATAGAGCCAGCTAGAATCCACAGGCATATTTTGTGGTTATTGAAGCTTATGTCTCTAGCTCAAGGCTAGAAAACTTATGAAGCTCACTTATCTTCAGTAGCTAAATTACATCTAGTCACATAGAAACTATTCTTCCAGAAAATTTCCAGAGTCTCTAAGTTTCTCAGTTCTAAAACTTTTTTTCCCTCTCCCATGCACTTCACTCCCATGTGAAGAAGAAAAAAACTAGAACAAAACTATCTTCAAGTTGTAAGGTCATTGTCTTCCCTATGAGTAGCCAGAAAATATGTATTAGCAAAGTTTCGAGTTTTGAGCCCATCATTAGAAGTAGAAAGGTATCTAAGAGATCATCAGCTACAATTCCTTCTTGTTACAGTTGAAGAAAATGAGACTCAGAGAGGTTAATTACCTCCCACTAGTTTCAAATCAATTTGGAGCTGAATGAGTCCTTTAGGGAAAGTAATAGAGAAAAGATTACAAAGAGAAGTACAGTGGTCTTTCAGTTCTTATTATAGCAACTGGGTAGTAGCATAATACCTTGAGCCTAGAGATATTTGGCCTATTACTCACCCCATAGAGGGCAGAGAAATAATTCCTGAGACAAACCCAAATTGAAAAAAAAGTCTGCACATGGATATCCTTCCACATCACCACATTTAGATAAATGTCCTAGAGTCCTGAATCTCCCTGTCTTGTTCTCTTTCTCTATTTAAATAGATCCCAAATTCCATGGAAACTGGACAGAAAAGGGTCTCTAACTCTGGGCTCAAGTAGATTGGACCTAGTCCTGGGGGAACCTGACCCCAAAGAGAAGAGGCTTTATTTCTTACTATTTGGCTTAGTATACCTATTCCAAGAGACTCAGAGGAATTTTTCTCAAATACATATGGCTCATATCTAGGATTTTAACCGAAAGGGAATCATTCCTATGCTTATAATTCTCAGATCTACTTTATCTACCTTAATTTCTTTCCTAAATTCAGATTTATTTCTCTAATTGCCTATTGGCTATCTCAAATTAGATATCCCATAAACTTTTTAAATTTTCTATGTTCAAAATTGAACCCATGCTCTTTCTCACTAAAGTCTCCCTCCTAACTTTCTTTTTATTATCATATTCCCTATTATTCAAGTTCACAACCCTGATGTTATCCTTAACTTTTCACATTCATTCACTCCCCATTTCCAATATATTGTCAAGTTCTGTTAATTATACCTTCCTACTACCATTCGTGTAAGTCGTCTGTTTTTTTTTGACCTTACCAACACCATCTCTCACCTATACAATTACAATAGCCTACTGGTTAGTCTCTTTTATTATTATCCCCTCAAAAATGACTCAGCAAACATCAGTAACTACCAACCCATTGCCTAATTTCCATCTACATAACATTTTATAAGAATAACCTGCAAACACATGGAGGGCAAACTTGATGAATGCATCAAAAGGGAACATGAAGTTTTTTCAATCAATATATCAGACATACCCTTATAATCATATGATTGACTAAAAATGTAAGATTGCATTATAATTTTACTTGTTCACTATTAATATTCAATTCACTAGAGTAAAAGTGTCTTAAAAGCTTTCTTCCAACAAAATGTCTACCATGCATATGTCAAAATCATACAAAATTCCTTCAAGTATTCAGCAACAGACATACTCTTGTTGAGCAAGCCTGGCACTCTCATTATTAATATCAAGTGAAGTATGAAACAGCAGGACTTATATTTATTCCTATATATTTCATTTTATTTGGCTTGACCCAACATTCTAGCCTGTCAAAATCTTTTTGAATCCTGACTCCAGGGTATTAGCTGTCCCTTCTAGCTTTGTATCATTTGCAAATTTGATAAATTTTCTCCCCATTCTTTATCCAAGTCATTAATAAAAAATATTTAACAGCTCAGAGACAAACATAGATCTCTGACATATTCCACTGGAGACCTCTTTTCAACATGGCAGTAAAATACAAATGACTCCTCTTTGAGTGTACTCATTCAATCAATTACAAACCCACTTAATTGTATTATCCTTCCATCTTTTGAATAAGATTAGTTTAACAATAATAAATTGCTGTTGGACCTAGCGTCAAGGATTTTGCCTCAAATTCCTTTATGAAAAGAGACCTTTCTTAGTTCTGGAACCACATAAACTGTGCTTTGTTATAGAGCATTTTAGCCTTTAAAGATAGGTTTTTTTTTTTTTCCTCATTGACTCTTTGTCTCTTTACAACTTCATTTTTATTTTTTTTTAATTTTATTTTTTTTATCATAGCTTTTTATTTATAAAACATATGCATGGGTAATTTTTCTACATTGATCCTTGCAAAACCTTCTGTTCCAAATTTTCCCCTTCTCCCCTCTACTCCCTCCCCTAGATGGCAGGTAGTCCCATGCATATTAAATATGTTAAAATATATGTTAAATTTAATATATGTATAAATATTTATACAGTTATCTTGCTGCATAAGAAAAATCAGATCTAGAAAGAAAGAAAAAACCTGAGAATTAAAACAAAAATGCAAACAAACAATAACAGAAATTGTGAAAATGCTTTGTTGTATACAACCTCATTTTGAAACCTCCCAGAAAGTTACATAGAAAAGCTAAAAACAAAAGTCTCATAAGTATACATTGCTTAAAAAAAAATTAACTGTTGTGATTTCCTGGTGAATTGAAACTTAAACATCTAAACATGAAGTAGACTACCATATTGCTGAAGTGGCATTTTATATTTCATCTCTGCTATGTCTAGGTCAGCTAAGTGGCTAAGCAGATAGTAAGTCTGAATCAAAAAGATTCATCTTCCTGAGTTCAAATCTAGCCTCAGACACTCACTAGCTATATGATCCCGGATAAATCCTTTATTTGTCTCAGTTTCCTTCTTTGTAAAATGGGGATAGTAATAGCACCTATCTCCCAGGGTTGTTCTGAAAATAAAATGAGATAATAATTGTAAAGTACTTAGTAAACACTATGTAAATGTTAGCTATTATTATTATTTCTAGGAAGTGAAGTCAAGTTCACTAGCTTATAATTCAGTTTTTTATCAAATGGACACTCGTGATTATACTGCTTCAAATATAAAGATTTTTATAAAGAAAGCATTTGGTAAACTATTAGTATAGAAACTAGAATTATAGAAATGTGAACAACTTAGCGGTGATGAGTTTTTACAGGTGGAAAACCTGTAAAAACCTTCAGAACCAATTGGCTAAAATACTACTTTTTTGTTCTTCTTAGATTTAGAAAGGTTATCAATTTGAAGTCTTATAATGTATTCTATACGATACATGATTCAACTTGGTATGAGACGTGAACAAAGACAAAGATTATATAAAAGACATAGGGAGACATGGATCTTTAATCAGAATACTTATGGGAAATAGTTTTTTCTTAGAATTGCAAACCATAATTTTCAAAGTTCAATTTGGAGATATTCTGTCTTTGCTGCTCAGCTGGAATCTTTGAGTTTTCTACTGTCAGATAATAAAAGAATTGATATTTTATTTTTAAATACATTTTTAAAATGCAGATTTCCCTTTCGGAATGTCCCTTCTAAAGAACCCATAGCAATTAGACATTTAGACAAAAATATACTTATTAACTATATAATATTATAAGCTGGTAAAATATGGAATTTTGACAGATTTTTTTTAAAAATTAGGAATAGAAATAAAGGAAAATGCCAGGAGACATTGCAGCTTCTTGGAAACAATTTAGTGAAGGATGTTTCCTTGACAGAGAAGAATTTGATTTTAGTCATATTACTGATAAAATACTAAATGCTTAGCTAATATTCTGGAAAGCTTACTCCAATACTCTTTCCCATTTCTTGATTCTCAGCAATATTTATTATATATGTGTAGAGTTTATTTTATGTGATGATAGGAAGTTTAAATATTCCTTCAAGCCTAAGGTCATAGGATTGGATTTAGTGCTAGAAGGTCATTAATGTCATTTAGAGGTCATTGAGTCCAACCCCTTCATTTTACCCGTTCAGATGAAGATCTAAGATTCAAATAGATTGTCCAAGGCTATAGGTTGTTTGAGAATCAATTTAACTAAAGTCTTCCTGATTCCAGGTCTAGATTTCAGGTCTTCTACTTTGTAAAGGGTCACTGTGATCATTAAACTACTTTTCTTATTCACAAACCTAAGTCTGGTGAAAACTAAGTCTTTTCCCATCCTCAATTCCCTAAACTCCATTGTAACTTCTCTACTGTTAAACTTAAAAATTTAGGGGTTTTTGTATAGAGATCTTTATTACTCTATTAAAGTAAGATAGGCAATCCTTTAAAATATAAACCTTCTGTTGGAAACACTTGCTTTCTTTATATGATCAAAGATTTCTAATGCTCTGAGAAGCATCCTTCTTCTGGAGAGATTTATCATACCCAGGTCTATCCATTGTGAAGATCAGTTGAAGAGTCATTTTAGTAGCAAAGATGACACTAATGACATTTGAATGGCTCACAATGGCACATATAAATGGGGCACCAGGGTAGCCTTGCTTCATTTCCTATAAAGTGAGAACAGAGGGAGCAATATACTCAGTTATTGCTCCAGATACAATTTAAAATTGAAAGAAGTTTAAGAAAAAAAAATTTGCCAAGGCTTGGGCAATGAGGGTGGTACAGGTAGAATGTTTTATTTCATTTTAAGAACATCTGAGTCATACCTGGCAGACCAGGGGCGAGCTTTATGGCCTGTGTCAGGCACATGGTAAGTGCTGAATAAATGATTTAATCAACTTCACTGATTTCTTACTAATGACACTCTCACTGGGTACCCTAAACTTCCTTCCTTCTCAAAGAGACTATGACATCAGGAAGAATTCCAAGTGAGCAAGGGCTGTGCAAAGTTACCAGTTTTACTCTCTCTTCATCAGTAAAATGAGCTGGAGAAAGAAATGGCAAACCCACTTCTGTATCTTTGCCAGGAAACCCCCAAATGGGATCACAAAGAGTTGGACATAACAAACAACAATAATAACAACATGTATCAGTTACTGTGCTAAGTATTGGATCATAATTTATTTTGCTCAGAAATGCTGAATAAATGACTGGCTCTTTACTGTGAAACTAAATTAAAGATGATTGTTACTTTTTCTTGAGACACCTTCTGGGGATTGTGGGACGGGGGAAAGGGGAATTTGGATGACCAGTAATAATAGGCCAGAAGCCAAGTAGTTAAATTTTAAATGACAAGTTAGGTTTTTAGTAGTAATCTTTTTCCTGGTGCCATCATTATGTATTGATCCTTCCTGACAAAACAAATGGTTACAAACATTAAAAAGAAGTCTCTCCTTTAAGGTTTTGCTACCAAGATTCAAAGGAAAGTATAATATAGTAGAAAGAATGTTAGATTTAAGGTGTCAGAAAATCTGGGATAGATGCCTGGTTTTGTAAATGAGATAATCAATGTAAATGCTACATAAATGCTGGCTGTTTTCCTCCATTAGAATGTAAATTGCTAAAAGCAGGGATCCTGATTTTGGCTCTTTTTTGCATCCTCTGGGCTTAGCACAATGCCTGGCACTTAACAAACACTTAATAAATGCTTACTAACTGACTGTTACTTACTAGCTATGTGATTTTTAAACAAGTGATGATTCTTTTTTTTTAATCCAGTTTCCATTTCCAAAAAGTGATGGGGCTAAATTCAACACACTCAATTCAACACACATTTCATTGGACTGTAGAATTAGAAATTTGGAACCCTAGTTCTGCTAGGCATGAGGAAGTAGGAATGTAGATAAAGACAAATGATATAGACCTCACCCTCCAAAAGCATACAGTATAATAGTAAGGAAATACCTATTCACAAATAAATATAATATAAAACAGATTTTGAAGGGTGAGCTGGTAAATGTTTAACAATCAGCTGGGAGGGGCACGTTGGGATTTACCCACACACATTTTAAAGTTTAATCCTCATTAGTAAGATTTTTTTCCCGTCACTTGCTTAAGTCTAGAAAATCACTAAAACAATAAAGCAAACCTTAATTTATAGCATAATTTTCAAAGTATAGATGTTTACACTTGTTGAACCAAAAAAGATCCTATAAGTTTCTCATGAGAACCTGAACTTAGCCTCACACACTAGATCAAAGTGACAAGCATGACCATAGAGTGACCTTGCCTATTTCTGTTCTTCAGCTTACTTGGGAATCATATCTTCAAGGTGTTTCTACAGATGAGATCAATTATTGGTCTCCAAAAATAAAGATCCTAGAAAATCCTCTTAAGCCCATTCCCACCCTTGCTTTAGGCTGTAAAAAACATATTTTTCTTGTATAACAGTTGCCTGATGATAAATAAGGAAATTAACTAACTGCATTCTTTTTTGCTTCTGTTATCACCTGCTTGCTTTGCTAGCTTCAATCTCTTTTTTTTTAATGACCATGTCTCAGAGAAAAATTCTTTTTTTTTTTTTTTTATTAATTTTTCCAAATTATCCCCGCCCTCCCTCCACTCCCTCCCCCCCATGGCAGGTAATCCCATACATTTTACATGTGTTACAAGATAACTTAGATACAATATATGTGTGTAAATACCTTTTTCTTGTTGCACATTAATTATTAGCTTCCGAAGGTATAAGTAACCTGGGTAGATAGACAGTAGTGCTAACAATTTACATTCACTTCCCAGTGTTCCTTCTCTGGGTGTAGTTATTTCTGTCCATCATTGATCAACTGGAAGTGAGTTGGATCTTCTTTATGTTGAAGATTTCCACTTCCATCAGAATACATCCTCATACAGTATTGTTGTTGAAGTGTATAGTGATCTTCTGGTTCTGTTCGTTTCACTCAGCATCAGTTGATGTAAGCCTTTCCAAGCCTCTCTGTATTCCTCCTGCTGGTCATTTCTTACAGAGCAATAATATTCCATAAGCTTCATATAGCATAATTTACCCAACCATTCTCCAATTGATGGACATCCATTCAACTTCCAGTTTCTAGCTACTACAAAAAGAGCTGCCACAAACATTTTGGCACATGCAGGTCCCTTTCCACTCTTTAGTATTTCTTTGGGATATAAGCCCAATAACAGCAATGCTGGGTCAAAGGGTATGCACAGTTTGACAACTTTTTGGGCATAGTTCCAAATTGCTCTCCAGAATGGCTGGATTCTTTCACAACTCCACCAACAATGCATCAGTGTCCCAGTTTTCCCACATCCCCTCCAACATTCATCATTATTTGTTCCTGTCATCTTAGCCAATCTGACAGGTGTGTAGTGGTATCTCAGAGTGGTCTTAATTTGCATTTCTCTGATCAGTAGTGATTTGGAACACTTTTTCATATGAGTGGAAATAGTTTCGATTTCATCATCTGAGAATTGTCTGTTCATATCCCTTGACCATTTATCAATTGGAGAATGGTTTGGTTTCCTATAAATCAGGGTCAGTTCTCTATATATTTTGGAAATGAGACCTTTGTCAGAACCTTTAACTTTAAAAATATTTTCCCAATATGTTCCTTCCCTTCTAATCTTGTTTGCATTAGTATTGTTTGTACAGAAACTTTTTAGTTTGATGTAATCAAAATCTTCCATTTTGTGATCAATAATGATCTCTAGTTCTCCTCTGGTCATAAATTCCTTCCTCCTCCACAGGTCTGAGAGGTAGACTATCCTCTGTTCCTCTAATCTATTTATGATCTCATTCTTTATGCCTAAATCATGGACCCATTTTGATCTTATCTTGGTATATGGTGTTAAGTGTGGATCCATATCTAATTTCTGCCATACTAATTTCCAGTTTTCCCAACAGTTTCTTCCAAATAATGAATTTTTGTCCCTAATGTTGGTATCTTTGGGTTTGTCAAAGATTAGATTGCTATAGATGTACCCTTTTATGTCCTTTGTATCTAATCTGTTCCACTGATCTACCGGTCTATTTCTTAGCCAGTACCAAATGGTTTTGGTGACTGCTGCTATATAATATAGCTTTAGATCAGGTACACTTAGACCACCTTCCTCTGAGGTTTTTTTCATTAGTTCCCTTGCTAGCTTCAATCTTATATACATTCTGTGTCTAAGTTTCTCTGGACTGAATGGTTTGGATGATAGTCTCATTGGTCAGCTAGCTTGTTAATAAATCTCCCCTAAGAAATAAACAGATTCTCTATTCACAATTATTGGGCATTACACACTAAAGTTTAATCAGCGTTCATGGTCTGCTGATACTGTATACTGATGCGTACAACAAAGTATACATCTGAAGTCCAAGGAGAGGCTAGAAGTTAGAAGGGACTGATTCTAGATGGGGATGAAATATGAGCTGAGTTTTGAATAATAGGTAAGATTTTAACCAAGGTGGATATTGGGTGAAGGGTATTATGGTTGGAAGAAATATGAGCAAAGCACAGAGGTGAAGAAACATGGGAAATGTTTGGGGAATATACTATGGGGTCCTACTGTCTTGTAGAAGATCCTACTAAGGGGCTTACCCTATTCTCTATTTATTTTTATGGGTGGGTAAAGGTATTTACTAAAGCACTCCCTTGGGCACAATGTGTACAAAGGCTTTAATCTCTGACAAAGTGCTGGCCAGTACCCAGATTAACCCCAAAATTCTCTTCCCCAGAGAGTAAAATCCTAAATTAATTTACTCCTTTGATTGTCTGATGCTCCAACTTCTTGCTCTTCCTTTTGACTTGTGCCCATTCTAAATGCCAGATCAGAAGCTAAAAGAGATCTCATATTCTACTCAGTGCATATTTTTTGAGAAATGAGTAAACAGAGCTGGCCTTCTGAGAAGTAGTACATTTTATGAAGTTCAGTTTTCTTTTAGCATGAAAGTAGATGGTCCATAGATCCCAAATTTTATTTTTTAACATTTACTAATTTTTTCTGTTAATGTTAACAAATTTCAAATGAAATGGACATTTCCATAAGCATAGAATAGACCAGAAAAAAAAGATTGTACATGAAAGTACAATTATCTGTTTTATATAATTTGCTTTTCTTTTTAAGTATATAGAATATAAGAAGTATATATGTATGTGTGTACACATAGTACATAAGTATCTCTAAGTATATCGTATATAAGTATATATAAGCACAAAGCCCTTAATAAATTAAAGGATGGGACCAGACAAAGACAAATTGGTTTTACTCAATTGCCCCGGGGGGGGGGGGGAGTGTCCAGATTGTCCAAAGAAATTCACTTAATTTTGGGTTTTTGAAACCAGTAAGTGGTTTAGTGTTGTAGACTTAAAAGATGCCTTCCGGGCTTATCGGCTAGATCTTGAAAACAGGGATATCTTTGCCTTTGAATGGAAAAGCAAGAAAACTGCAGTATAGGTTTTGTGTTCTACCCCAGAAATATACAAAATCCCCTAATCTGTTTGAGCAAGTACTAGGAACTATTTTGGGGAAATTTAGAGCTCCCCCAGGTACCCAGATCTTGCAATATATTGATGAAAAAGGTCTCAGTGAGGCCTCCATTGAACTGCTAAACTACCTAGGAAGAGAGAGGCTCAGAGTCTCAAAAGGAAACTACAATTTATGGAAAGGGAAGTAAAATACTTGGGGAAACTAATTAGTGAGGGGAGTAAACTTTATGTGTTCAATCAATCCCTGAAGTTATTGGAAAAGAAGGAAGGGAATATTTATACTGGTTCTAAGCATGTCGGGGTAGGGAGGTGCATGTGTTTGGAAAAATTTGGGAAGAAAGGGAAATGGTCTACAGTAAGAGTGATGAGGTTTAGAATTGGGTAACTAAATGAAATTAGGTTTAATTGAGGTTTAGTGGCAGATTCGGGGTACAGGAAGTCAAATAGAGCTCCCTTGCAACCCTTTTGGATTCGGCGCAAGGATACAGAGTTAAATGAGGTCTAGTAGCAGTTCAAGAGTCTCCTGTAAAGGAATTTACAGACCCGAAAACCTAGATTGATAAAAGAGGTTTATTATGGGGTTTGGAAGTAAAGACTAGTTAGTAAAGTTGAAGGTAAAGATAAGAAGCACCGGAACCAGGGTTCCAGTGGGCAGAAATCCTTTGACATGGCAGGCATAAGGCTGCCATGTTTGGGACCTCTGCAAAGAGAAGACTCCAGCTTGGCTCTTTTATAATAGGGGGCTTTGGCTACAATCTAAAGGGGACTTGTAGGTGAAGTCCCAGATCGGCTCTGGGCTGAGTTTCAGCCAGGGTTAGAATTTGAATTGAATTCAATGGGTTTCAGGACTGAGCCACATAACAAAGATGAAACTGTTTGTGCATAGGGTGGAGTTCCCCTCCCTGAGGCAGAGATCAAGGAGGTTTTCTCCTTTAAGGATTTTTCAGAGTTGTGGGGTTCCCTGTAAAGGGAATTAGCCCACATTCTATTGTTACTACAAATCTTGAAAAATCTCTTACTGCTTGAGACCACTGCCGTTGTATATGTGAATGGGCATTAATCTTTTCAGTCCTTTGAAGCTACAGGAAACCTGAGGAAGTAAGAAGGATAAGGAATGAGGAACCTGAACGGGTTGACCCCCTGTTGGTCTTGATCCCCTCCTTTTCCCCAAGTCTAGTGGCTCTTCCTTTGTCAGAAAAGGAGAAATGATGGACCTGAGAGTTGGGAGCCCAGAAGGACTGTAATGGTAAATGATAGCTCCTGATGACTGGGAAGTGCGGAATAAGGCAAGTATGACTCAGATTTTACAGCAGGGTGGCCATTGGAACATCCAAAACTTGTGCAATGCAGTCTTGACCCTTTATATCTCCTAGTCTGTATACTCTTGCATACAGGCTAGTGGATGGTTGCTGTAAGTCTGTTCTGTGCCAGGTACCAGCAGGAGGATCCCCAGGAATCAGACTTTTATTGAGCTGCCTTTGGTGAGTCACCTCAGATACCTGCTTGTCATAACAGACCATTTGACCTCATGGGTAGAGGTCTTTCCAGTGATCCAAACTACTCCTTGGGCTGTTAGTCAGATATTATTGGAACAAATTATTCCTGGATATGGGATGGTGGAGAGGATAGACTTGGACCAGGGGACTCATTTTACCTCTGAGGTTCTTCAGTCACTGGCAAAGGCTTTGAACATTAATTGGCAATTTCATACTCCTTGGAACCCTCCTTCCTTGGGTAAAGTGGAAAGAATGAACAAGGAGATCAAGAGGCAGCTCACTAAGTTAGCATTAGATATGTGTTCTCTGGCAAAACATTTGACTGTGTTGCAGAATAAAGGGCTCTAGGATTTCCTGTACACAAATTTCAGCCTGGGCGTTTAACTGGGTGCTGATCTGGACATGGCGAGAGGAAAAATTCTCCCTCCTGGAAGAGACCTTTCCAAGTTTTTCTGATATCAGACAACAGTGTGAGTGATGTAACATATCTTCTAGAGGAGATAGCGATGATTTTGAGATCCCCTGATCTTAGGGGGCTTCTGTTCTAACAATAAATCAGTGATTCTAAATCTTCTGCCTCAGGGAATTCCCACACTCAATCTAAGAATAACAATCTGATTCTGAATAGTCTACTTCTCAGTTCTTTGCTGACTATTTGATAGCTTCTGGCCTCAGGATAATCCCACCTACCCAACTCCTGAGACAATAGTGATAATCTATTGATCAGTGAGAACCAAATTGCAGAGACCACTCCTTGTTCCTAACTCTAGGCCATAAAATTAGCATATCTATATCAAGAAGAACTACTTAAATGAATCTCCTTGCTCCCTATTCTCTTGAAATTTAGTTCACTTGTCATAGCATTACAATTACAATAAAACTTTATCTCTTGACCAGAAAATGGGTTCAAGCTTGCAAATTCTTTTAAGATACTGGTCTGTGACCCCAGACTTTTGGGGTCCCTTTCCCAACCTCAACAAGAGGACCAAGGAGAAAGGATGGACTCACAACACTTGTAGTAAGTGCCCCACTCTTCTATTTGGAGACTGAGAACAAGCTAGTTGAGGAAATGTATCAAGAATGGTGTGAGAGGTCTTCAAAGGATTAATAAAAGCAGGATTGTGAGGAATTAACTGAGTGAAGACACTCTCATGGGAAAATAGCCTTAATTGTGGCTTGAGACTTTATAATAATAAATAGAGCTATAGCTAAAACTTGCAGGTAATTGTCCCCTCCTATTTTCTCCCCACTTCTTAATTAACATTTAAGTAGTTCTTTTAAAGGTGATGATGGCTTTGAATTCTCATATAGGAGGAGTTTATTGTTATTATTGGACTTGTATTTTTTTGTTTCTGGGTTAGATTTCCATGATTAAAATGCAAGCCTGAAACCCCCCCCAAATGATGGGAGAAAAGGCTAGTCTTGGGTATGTATATATGTATGTAGCATATATAAATATAGAGTATATAAATATAAATGTACATAATATAAGTATATTTTACATAAGTATATAGCATATAAGTACATATATATTATATGTATGTAATATGTAAGTATATAAATATAAAAATATAGTAAGTTCTTTGACAGGAGCTCCCATCCCTAACCTATGTTTCTATGCTGGGGATCCTGTGCCTCATTCACATCCTTGTCCTAAAGCACCCTTGAAATAGAGAAGAGAAGCCTAGAGTCCTGTATTACGTACCATCAATAATGTCATTATATTCAGTGCAAAAAATTTATTGTTACATTTGTATATCATATTTTTCTGTAATGCTACAGAAGTTATTACAGAAGGCATTCTGTAATGCTATTACAAAGAGAATTGCTACAAAAATATTTGTGAATATGGGTCCTTCTCTTCTTTCCTTGATCTCTTTAACATATAGTTACCACTGATTGTTGGCTAACAAAAAACAAACAATAAACCACACAGGAATATATGACCATTATATTTTCTACAATTATTTTTGCTTGGTTTTTTTAGTATCAGGGATAAAACTCTGAGTATTTCTATAGATACAACCAATGCAGGTGGGAAGAAAGGAAAGTTAAAGATTTGTAAATCGGAATCTTGCCATAGCAAATTTTTTAAATCTCATGATTTTTAAAAAACTATATACAAGTCTATTTCATTCTTTCTTTTCTTTCACATGTTTTTATGAGCTCAGTAATAATATGAGTAATGTGAATAGTCACACTGATGTTCTATAAAACACATATTTTTCATTCATTGTAACTTTTCTTTGTATACCCAGCACATGGTAGACAATTTAATAAATCTTTGTTGGCAATTTGATTGGCTAATATTCTCTGGTAAGGTATTTGAACATTTCATCTGTAATGTTACATAAATGGTAAATGCTTAATCAATGATTATTAAAGGAATATACCAAAGGCTAGTACTTCTACTATACTTTTCATGTATTTCTATTATATATTCTTTTTGCATATGCTATATACTACCTATATTATTCCATAACCAAAAAATTTTCATAAGTAAACCATGGAGTTTAAGTAATACCATAGAACTGTAGTAAGGGAAAAAGAGAGAGAGAGGAATACAAATATTCTCTAGACAACTCTAAATTAAAGCTTGAAAAACCACAGTACTCTGTTAAATATCACATCCAGTTGCTGGTGAAAAAAAAAAGTCTTCTGAAACACCCTGTACATATCACAAACTGAGGGCAAAGCATTTGCTGACCTAGCTGAAGTCCAATCCATGGGCTAAAACTAGCCAATCCCCACGTTCAGGGCTGTAGGCAGAAGTACTGGACAATAATGAGAACCTAATGACTTCCTTTTAACAAAGTGCTGAGTTGGTCTTTGAACTGAAAATTTTGGGGGGAAGGGAGCTAAAAGTGACCCAGGGAAACTTTGTATGACTCTTAACCCTTTATAGGTTAGGAGGGGAGTGGTTACCATACATTGGGATGATAAAGCCTTGGAAATTGGATAGTCCAACACCTATCTTTTAAAGATAAGGAGACTGAGGCCAGGATTTTCTGGCATTGGTTCAGACTCGTATTCAAAAACCAGCACTCCAATAACATAAAATTTCAAGTTCATAGACTACAAAGCTAACTACAAAGGCATTAGTTATGCATCTGAGCAGCTCACAAATAATACTGATGAAAGGTGTATTTTTCTCAGGGTTGTCAAGGCCCTGGTCCTCACTAAGTTAATGATCAATTCAAATTAACACCAGTCTTATGAGAAATTCTCTGGTGATTTCAGGTCTAAGCAGGAAATGATTGAAGTTGTTTACCTACAAAGACTTAAGTCATCAGTCAGAATAAAGCATGTTGGAAAATGCAAGAGCATTATTGTAACCTCAATTCTAGCCTTTCCTTCTCAAACCATGAAAGCAAAGTGTGACTGGTATTACAGATGACAGTTTTATTGACCTACCTGTTAACTGAAGGGGAAATCGCTGCTGGATCTCTAATATCTATGACTTCTGACTGCAATTGCTTGACCTGTCCTTCTGTTTTATACTTGCTTCCTGAAATATTGATCTGAAGACCTTTTGGGAAAAGGTTTGAATCTCATAATTGTACTTCACAGTTCTTTTACTGCTCTATCTAGTGGGCTGAAAGTTTTAAAAGTGCACCTATGCTGGAAAAATTCCTATTCTCTTTACAATGCTACAATGATCAGCTGAATTCTGAGTATATTAAGTGGGTGTTTGCCAAGTTGCTCAAATCTTTTTATCAGTTTTCTTCTTGATATTCCTGGTGTGAACAGCTGGAGAAATTCAGACACAGTAGAGTTAGTTCACTCTCCCAGGATAATATGATTGGATTAAATTCCATAAAATAATTTCATTACAGTAAGGTAGCCAAAAGAACATCTCTCCCTCCCAAGTACCCTAAGACAATCCCGATGAGAATTAGGTAAGGAGTATCTAAATGAAATTAGGTTTAATTGAGGTCTAGTGGCAGCTTCAGGGTACAGGAAATCAAATAGAGCTCCTTTGCAACCTCTTTGGATTCGAGACAAGGATACAGAGTTAAATGAGGTCCAGTAGTGGAGTAAGAGTCCTCTGTAAAAGAATTTACAGGCCCGAAAACCTAGATTGATAAAAGAAGTTTATTGTGGGGTTTGGAAGTAAGGTTAGAACGTAGAAAGACACCAGGGCCAGTGCTGGCACCAGTGGGCAGGAACCCTTGACATAGCTGGCATAAGGATGCCATGTCTGGGACTCCTGCAAAGAGTGGACTCCAGTTTCCCTCTTTTCCAGTGGGGGCTTTTGGTAATCTTGAAGGGGCTCATGGGTGGAGTCCCAGCTTGGCTCCTGGCTGACTTTCAGCCAGGGTTAGAAATTGAATAGAATTCAATGGGTTTTTAGATAAGGAGGAAGCTGTTTATGGGAGTTGGGAAACCTGAGCAGATCATTAGAATGGGGACTGGGACAGCCCAAATTAGCTCAGATCCGATGGGGGCTGGGAGAGCCTGGATATCTCCCATTGGGATTCACGGGGGCTGGGAATTAGAAAGGAATCTTAACCCACATCAATCCAAATGATCTTAAGAAAACAGATGATTTCAGGGGCCTTGGCCAGGGTTGTGTTAGAATGAGGAATTACCCTTATTTTTCACATATAGTTTCTTTTTTTAAAATAGAATCCAAGTTCCAAACAAAAGAGGATTTCCTATAGATAATGAGGTTATTCAAATGCTCCTATTCGCAGACTGTGTTTTACTAACTGAAATAAATCACTAAGTACTAAAAAAAACTCCTCAGGAAAATTTCTGTTCATCTGAAAGAGATTATTTTAAACATCCATAGGGGAATAACAAAGTGTATGAAAAACACATTACTTATATATAATAACATTAAGTTGGACAAGTTTATCAACAGGAAAAATATCAATAATTATATCTTAGATAGGTGCTAGGAATTGTGCAGACTACATATATATCAATAATAGCTTTCTATTTTCAAAATATATGCAAAGATAGTTTTCAACATTCATCCTTGAAAAACATTGTGTTCCAGATTTTTTCTTCCTCTTTCCCCCACCCTTTAGACATCAAATAATCCAATATATATTAAAACATGTGCCATTCTTCTATACATATTTCTACAATTATGTTGCACAAGGGAAGTCAGATCAAAAAGAAAAAAATGAGAAATAAAACAAAAAAACAAGTAAACAACAACAATAAAGATGAAAATATTATGTTGTGATCCACATTCAGTCCCCATAGTCTTCTTTTTGGATTCTGATGGCTCTCTCCATCACAAGTATATTAAAACTAGTCTGAATCACCTCATTGTTGAAAAGAACCACGTCCATCAGAATTGATCATTGCATATTCTTATTGTTATTGTGTACAATGTTCTCTTGGTTCTACTAATTTCACTTAGCACCAGTACATGTAAGTCTCTCCAGGCCTTTCTGAAATCATCCTGCTGATTGTTTCTTATAAAACAAAAATATTCCATAACATTCCTATACCATAACTTATTCAGCCATTCTCCAACTTATGGGCATCCACTCAGTTTCTAGCTTCTTGACTGCTACAAACATTTTTGTGCATGTGGGTTCTTTTTATTTTTGTGTGATCTCTTTGCGCATAGTTCCAAATTGCTCTCCAGAATGGTTGGATCATTTCACAACTCTACCAAAAATGTATTAGTGTCGCAGTTTTCCACATCTCCTCCAACATTTATCATTATCTTTTCCTAGCAGACTATATTCTTGGGATCATAGATTTAAGGGTAAGGTCAACCTGGATAGGAAATTGTTAATTGCTTTCAATGATTCCAAACAGACTGCCTCTTTAAAACTTACTCTTTTAATGACATTCTTTACCTACTAATGCTATGTCATACCCAATAATGAAGAACTATTATCTCAGAAGAATTAAAGTGTTAAAATATTCTTAGGAGTAATGGGAAAAAAGCAAGTTGCAGTGTCTTATTATAATAACTCCCTTGCAATAAGTAGCATGTTTTCAAGAATATATATGCCTGAGAAATGTGGTTTAATTATAAACAATGAGAAAAAAACAGAGGGATGACCTGCTTAATACAGTAGTACTCCCAACATCTTAAAAGAGCATGAAGAAGGATGCTAATGAGTTAGATATATCTCATAAGGAAGTTATATAAAAAAACTATCAATGGGTAAGGAAGAGGTGTATCTGTGTAGATTGTACAAGGTATCCCAAAAATCTTAATGAGATCTTAAACTACTGAAGTTTACTTTTTAAAGTTTTAAGCCACAAAACCTTTGGGACAATTTGTATCCCTATTCTGATAGCAATGAGAATTGTGCTAGAAGCAATTTGAACTAGTAGTCTATTGTTATATTTTTAATATAAGCATATTCCTCTCCAAAATCAGCAAATGTTATAACTCAGAGCTTAATATATTGTTTTGTTTATTATCTAGATTTAAGGTGATGGAGAAAATGTCAAGATGCCAAGTTAAATTTATAAGAGTGTCCATTTATAGTTTATTTTTAAGAGAGCTAATTGTTAAATATTTGTCAACATATCACTTCACAGACACCATCTATAGCATCAAAGTAACCACATGGTAAAGCATTCTAGGAATAGAGGGGCTAGGTGACTTGATTAAAGTCACCCAGCTCATAAATGCATGAATTTGGACTTATACTCAGTTTTTCTTACTCCAAGACCAGTGCTGCCATGTTCAGAGGCCAATGAAGACTCTGGAAGAGAGGTGTGCGATATTCACAGATCAGCAGGCTAAGGGATTCATTGAAATTCCTTGTAGCAGTTATCTGTCAATTTTAGCCCCACTGAAGTAGAATGGGGATGGTGAGGTAGAGAGGGAGAGGATGGAATTATTTTCAAAGAAAATTTCTAGGGAAAGTAGTCCTGGGCTGGATGAAATTAATCATTGAGAACCTTTAGATACTGAGAGGATATAATGAAGGCACTAGTGTCTTGGATGAGTGTAGGGATAGGGTTATAGAAGAGGAACAGTGATACAGAAAGGGAAGTAGTAGAATACTAAATACTTATTGACTAACTATTGCATGCAAAATATGGTAGACCTAGTGTGAGATGCAAAAAGATATAAAGCAAGATTGCCTTGGAGAAATTTATTAATTAATGTCCCAAAATACCCAATATAGTTGGAAGAAATATGATAATCATGTGAAAAAATGAAAGATTTTTAAAAATTTAAATAAATAATGGTTTAAGAAAACAGATCACAAGATAAATATGAATAATCATCAAATGAGTTGTACAGACAAAAAAATTCTAGAGGATTCTAGGAAGGAAGGAAATAAGCATTTATTAAGCATTCACTACATGCCAGGCTAAGCACCTTAAAAATATTATCTCAGGTAATTCTGGCCTACAATCCTAGGGGATTGCTAATACTGAACTTTTTTTTTTTTTTTAACAGATGAGAAAACTGAAGTGGAAGGAAGTTAAGTAACTTATTCAGGATCACACAAATATAAGTATCTGAGGCTGTATTGGAACTCTGATTTTCTTGGCTCCTGGTCTAGCAGTCTATCTATTGTATTTCCTACCTGTTTCCAGCAATGGAAGACACCACTTTAGGGAGATTAACAGGAAAGTCTTTCCTGTTAAAGTAGGTTTGGTAAAGAACAAATTAACTCTTTCTTCAGTCTTGTCTTAGGCCCTCATGGTACCAACCATATATCAGTGAGGGGAAAAATATTTTCCATGTTATCATTGACACAGATTGGAACCAGTTAATAGTACAAGTACTTATTTCAATTAATTCCTTTACCTTATCCATTGCTTATATTTTTAGTGTAAGTGAATTACATATCTTTTTCTGAAAAAAAATTTTTTTTGGATAGAAGGAGAAAAGAAGCAGTCAGGTGGCAGAATGGATAGAATGTCAGGCCTGGAGTCAGGAAGACTAAGTTCAAATATGGCCTCAGACACTTACTAGCTGTGTGACCCAGGTAACTCATTTAACCAAGTTTACTTCAGTTTCTTCATCTGTAAAATGAGCTGGAGAAGGAAATGGCAAATCATTCTAGTATCTTTGTCAAGAAAATCCCAAATGGGATCATGCAATTGGACATGACTAAACATCAGCGACAGGAGAAAAAGCTACCTAAAATCATAGCATTAAGTAAGAGTAAAAGTACAAAGTAGGAACAAATAGCTTCACCTTACTATTTTACTTAGAATCTATCATATCAAGAGTATGTATAGTCATGGATGTGCTGGTAAATATTTAACAAAAAGCTCAGTGGATCAGTGGAAAAGCAAAACATTTTTAAGTTTAATATGAATTACTAGTATTTTCTTTATTGCTTTCTTAAGTCTGGACAATCAACAAAACAATTAATCAAGGGTTTTTGTAGTTTGTCACTATTAACTCTATCTAGCCAGTACAAACTGGTTTCAGCATGCCACAGGAATCAAAAATGAAGATTTAGAGGGCACTCGATTTGCAATTAAAAAACCTAGTTCTAAATATCAACTTTGCTATATTTTTCCTGTGGGACCCTTCACCTCTCTTGGATTTTGTTTCCTTCCCCTTAAAATAGGGGCTTATACTAAATATCTCTAAGGTCCCTTACAGCTCTGCTGTCTTAGGTAGAAATATTATTGTTTGTCTCTTGTTCTTGAAGAAGACCAATAACACCATGAGTGATGTCCTGACTTATGTGTGAACTGGAATTAAGTGAGACAGAGTTATGCAGAGTCATCAGCCTTACTTTCATCCAGAGTAAATAAGGTCCAGTGACAAGATAAAAGTCAGGACAATTGAAGATGGTTCAGGATGCAGTGGATGACTTTGCCATTTGACAAAGTTCTAAGAACTCCACATTCACCATGGGGTGAATGATCTGCTGGGGGTTCTCATCTGGGGGTAGTAGAAATTTTCACATCCCCAACTCATCAATTAATTGGTTTGAGGCCCATCAGTTACTCTGAACCTGGTTTAGCTCTGCTGTCAAGATGGTTTTGCTGAGCTGTGGCTGCTACATTGGAGTCACAACTAGTCCTTCCTGTACATCCCATATACCCTGGTAGAGATGTAAAATGCTTATGTAGTCAGTGTCTAAGGGTACAGATAGGGATGTGTTGGTAAATGTTTAACAAATGGCTTCCCTCTCCCTAAATGTAGGCATGCCACATTTTCAAATTTTATCTTCATTATTAACATTTTAAATTGAGAAAACCAACAAAATAAGTTAAATCCTGATTTGTAGCATTCATCAACTTCCAAGTTGTCAATGCTCACACTGAAAATTTAACAACCTTTCACAACCATGAGCTCTCTCCAGTACACTTCTACCCTAACAGAAAGAAGTGTTGAGAATCTAACAACTACTCCCTCTTGAATGATTCCCACCCTCAGGTGGGAAGGGACATCCTTCCTCAAAACTTTCTTTCATGAAAGTGTGGTTTTATCTTAGTCAAGGCTTCCAACCTTACTCAGAAGCAGACCATATAGTGCAATGGTGGGAGTGAACTTTTCTGAAGCATCTTCCTGTTAAGGAAGCCTCTTTCCATTTTTGAAATTTTTTTTTCATTTTTTTCTTTAATTACATGTTAAAACTTTTTTTTTTGTTTGTTTTGTTTTGAGTTCCAAACTTTATCGTTCCCAATTTCCCTCCCATTCTCAGGAAGCTTCTTTTTCCTAATGTCATTCTTTAAGGAAAGGGGAAGAGAAGAGGAAATAAATGAGCATTTATAGAGTGCCTCTGTAGCCAAGTGTGTGTTTTTTTTGTTTTTTTTTTTTTTACAAATATCTCATTTAATCCTCAAAATAATCTTAGGAGATAGGTGTTACTTCATCTTTATCTTGAGGAAACTGAGGCAAATAGAGGTTAAGTGATTTGCTCAGCCAGCTAGTAATCTCTGAGGCTAAATTTGAACTGGGATCTCCCTAACTTCAGTCCCAGTATTCCACATACTGCATTTGCAGTAGCTTCTATTTTAGCTCTGGTCCCCAGAAGCCTTCATAAGGTCCAGGTTTACATTCATTGTCGCTCTACAAAATATTTAAAAATAAATAGCAATATTTCTTTTTTTCTTATTTGATTCATCTCACATGCAACTTAGAGTTCTGATGACTTAGGCAAAAGATCCAAACCTCTGCCTTTTTGTCTTTATATTCCACAGACCATTATTTCTCTGTCCCCTTCATAGAAAATGAAATAACAGTCAGGAATGTGTAAGACTGATTCATTATACAAATAGCATTTGTACTCATTAAGACAGAAGAAATAAGCATAATTTAAGAAAGAAAAACAAAAGGAGTAAGCATAACATAAAAAAAGAAAAATGTTGAAATTTGCATTGAAGATGAAGGCAGGAGTGGGGAAATGTTACCATCATACATTTCAGCAGAATCGTGGCTTCTCTTGTGGGGCTTTAAGACAGGCCAAAGACATGTCTAGTCTCTTTTCTCAAGACCCTTAACCAAGAGAGACTTTCATTCCTGCCAGAAGAGGAAGCAGAAGTTTGGGGGCAGACACTCAATTCTCCTCAGAGAGGAAGGGGCACTGAGCTAGAAGAATGGGATTTCACACACACACACACACACACACACACACACACATGAGTTTTAACTATTCTACATATGTCTGCTCAAATAAAATGTAATCTCCTTGAATACAGGAATTGTTCTGTTTATGTCTTTTTTTCCCTAGCACCTTATACAATTCATAGCTGTAATTGAGTCATGTCTAGCTCTTTGGGACCTCATTTTTTGTTTATTTTTTGGTAAAGATATTGGAGTGGTTTGCCATTTTTTGCTCCAGTTCATTTTACTCATAGAAGGCATTTAGAATATGTTGCTGAATTGAATTAAAGATTATCTACACCAGGGGATTTTAACTGGACCCCTTGGGCACTCTGATAAAGATTTTGAACCCTTTCTTAGGATAATATTTTTAAATAATTGAAGGAAATGCTAATTTTCAGTTAGAAGTTAGTAAAAAGAAAGATTTAATATCTTTTTTTCCCCTATCCAAGTTCACAGACTCTGATACCTGCCACTCCCAATCGATCTTTGGTGATCTGTGGATTTCAAATTAAGAACTCCTGTTATAGATTAACTCTTCCTCTATGATTCCTGTTCCTTTAATTTTAAAGATGAAGAAACAAGGGCCCAGAAGGGGCCTTAGCTAAGATCCTAGCCACACATGACAAGAAGGAGATGGGATAAGAATCTAGGGCTTCTGACTTCAAATCCTGCCATGGTACTGATCTCATTCTCACAGGAAGCATGAAACCTCTCTAGTGATGAGACAGCATGATCTCTGGGTTCCACAGCATCCTCCCTGCTCTTCATTCAAATGATCTCACATATATTTCATATTTTTATTTCCCTTGTCTACAGTTTGTATTTATTATTGTATTATGGAAAGTTTTTGAAGACAAGACGTTTTTATTGTTGTTGTATCTTTGTATTTCTTTGCACCAGCACAGATCATAACACATAATAAGGTAAATCCTTATTAAATAAATAAATACTTTTTTCAATGGATAAATGAATGCATCCACAATTCTTATATAATGATCCTTTTCACCTATTCTATATGAGACTATAACCTTATAGAGGAAATTATTAAAATATTGTTAGCCTATAGTAAATACACACCTGTCTTTAGAAAGTGGTAAAATATGTATAATCTTTACCAAATTATTTACTGTCTTAAGGAGAGGAGAGAAAAGGGAAGGAAGGATGGAATTTGAAACTCAAACTTAAAGAAAAAATTCAAATGTTAAAAATTGCTTTTTTATATAATTGAGGGAAATATTTTTTAAATATTTGAAAAATATAAAATGGTGAAAAAATAAGCCTTTGAGAATCACTATCTAGTAATTATAAGGCAACTTAAATTTGATATCAATAGTCTAAATCACCCTTCTGTTTTTATTTAGAGAATGGGCCTTTCCTGGCAGGTTTACATTTTAATTTGTATTCCACAAGGTTGGTTTGTTAATTTACATTTCTCTTTTATGTCCTGTTTTCCTTTCTCTCAAACTTTGGGTATTTTGTTATAAAGCACAAGCTGAATACTTCACATACACAATTAAGCAGGACCTTTCATATCCCTTTTCTGTTCACTGCAAACAAGAGAGGGGCCCCTTGGCAGGCTCTCACTGGAGTTTATGAATATCCATAAGCAAAAACTGAATCAAACTATTCCTTTCCTGCAAAAAAAAAATTAACACCTACTTCCATTTGTCAGATAGCCTATTCTCTATTGTTGGAGTGCGGAAAGGTCTGGCATTTTACACACAGCATGGACCTGATCAGAGAACATTTCAATTATATGCCTGTTTACATAGGAAAGCAAACAGCTCTCAATAATTTCATTCACTCTAATGTGGCCTTCTAGCTTTTGGTACACACTATGATTCTGCCACAAGGCAGCCTTGTCTTTTTTCTCTTCTCTTCTCTTCCCTTCATATTCTCTCTCTCTCTCTCTCTCTCTCTCTCTCTCTCTCTCTCTCTCTCTCTCTCTCTCTCTCTCTTCCTCTCTCTCTCTCTCTCCTCTCTCTCTCTCTCTCCTCTCTCTCTCTCTCTCTCTCTCTCTCTCTCTCTCTCTCTCTCTCTCTCTCTCTCTCTCTCTCTCTCTCTCCTCTCTCTCTCTCTCTCTCCTCTCTCTCTCTCTCTCTCTCTCTCTCTCTCTCTCTCTCCTCTCTCTCTCTCTCCCTCTCTCCTCTCTCTCTCTCTCTCTCGTCGCTCTCTTCTCTCCTC